>NW_027506022.1:0-98165 GCF_021521415.1 Bidens hawaiensis | reverse complement strand
TATTGTACAACTTTGTGAAACACATGACTCCGGATGAATTTAGAAGTCTTGATATGCTGCTTGGTGGAGAGGTAAGGAGGATGAGTTTCCGATCCTCGCCGCCATGGCCAAAGATTTACTAACGGTCCAAGCTTCCACGGTAGCTTCGGAGTCTGCTTTTCTTGTTTCTGCAGGGTATATCGATTAGGAGGACTCGACTCACTCCACCAGCTGTAGAGATGTCGATTTGCTACAAGGATTACTTGGACTCTTTAGATAGGGCACAACATCAACGCTCACTCGAGGGGGAAATGGAGTATGAGCGGGCCTTGTATGAAGACGAGGTCAATCAAGGACACACTCAACCAATGACCGATGAAGAAGCCGCGTACGACGATTACCTAAGGAAGTGGGACTCGGGATCGGGTAGCGAAGAAAATGAGTAACAAACATCAACTTGTTAATGTAATCGTGTCTAAGCATTCTTTAATGTTTGTATTTTTAGTTACGAATATGCGATAACGATTTAATGTTGTTATTTTTAATGTAAAAGCTATAAATGAAAGTTATGTGTTTTTAATCTTCCAAGCAAAGAATGCTAACAACGAAACCCTAAACCCTAAACCCTAAAGCAAAAAAAAAAAAAAAAAAAAAAAAAAAAAAAAAAAACCGGTTAACCGGTTAGACCGGTTATTAAAAACCGGTTGTAAAAAAACCGGTTTAATAACCGGTTCTAACCGGTTTCTAAACGGTCCAAACCGGTTTGGCCGGTTTGAGTTTTCATTGACAAAAACCGGTTAATAACCGGTCCGGTTATTAACCGAACCGGTTTTTTTCTGGATAAAAAAAACCGGTCCGGTTAATAACCGAACCGGTTTTTTCAAAAAAACCGATTTGTGCACCTCTATTCTTACTACTTTTTCTATAATTACGTGAAAGGAATTTGTGAATTTTTTTAGAGGTTTGAAATGGTTGTGGTTAGGGAAGAGAAAATTTTTTTAAAGAGATAAGTAAATTTGGAGGAACACGGTTTATACTCTATTTATATTTTACATATTTGAAAGTGGTTGTGTGAGTGAACAAGACAAAAGATAATGATAAAGATGTAAAAATATATATTTAATTGTATTTGAAAGAGAAATATAGAGTTTTTTAATGTAATTGTAGACATGAAAAAAAAGTTGCCCGGAATGCTTTAAAAGAGCTTATTGGTTTAGGCAAACATTGGAGTCTGCATTTAGGGGAATTTACCTAGTTGTTGTGGTTTTTGAGTCGAACATGACGCGTCAAATAATTGGGGACGATTGAATTTCCGTCATATGTAAACCAGTGAAAAAACATTGTCTAAAAAGAACTATCAAATATTCATTAAATATATACTTTTACATAAATTCTTTTTAATTAATATTTGTAGTACAACTAGCTTATGGCTTAGTGAAGTCCAATTGCTCTCCTAAAAGAGATCGTCGTTTGGACAAGCGTTGAGGTCTGCGTTGAGGGATTGGTTTTACTATGTTATTAGGGTTTTCGACTACTTAGTTTTGGAGTTTGGAAAAAGAAACATTGTTGAGAAGAATGTTTGTAGTATTTTTGTAATTTTGAAACATATTTTGGGAGTTTTTAATGTTTTCTTGTTTGCAAATAGGCTTTTAAACATCTAACTTGTGTTAAGTAAAATTTTATAGCACGATGAAATTTAGTTTAGACCGGAGAAGAATGACTATATTCATAATTTGATGTTGGATGGATGATCGTGTAGATGTTTTCTAGTTTTAAAATGATAAATATGATTTGTTAATTAAAAAGTTTTATTTGACATGGTTAATCATGAAAAGTTTGTGTAACCTAATTGTCTTCTACAACTAGTAGAGGATTACCGGTAATGAGTGTTAGAAAATAAAATACTTTGGCATCAATTATTTGACATCCTTTTTCATTGTGAGAAACTAACAGCAAATGACAACTTGGAGCCATGGACCGTTGGAGCAAAATCAAGGGGATACTTCTTCCTTTATTATTTTGTATTCCTTGTTTAGAGTAAAAGTTCCATCTATTTATTTGTAATTTCTCTTTCAATTGTAACAACACGATCTTAGGATAAACCCGCTCAAAAAACCGGCTCATCACTTACCTCATTCCAACCTATATTTTGTCCAGCCACTATGGACGATGCGAACAGGAGCAACAACGATCTTGCCCTGCAAATCGCAACTCCTCAAAAACATCCTTAACGCCCAAAAACAGAATCTATCCGATAGTTTGAAAAAAAATGCAGCGCATGTTTGAATGCCAACGGATGACGCGAGTCTGATGGTCTAGGGTTTCTATCAAAGGGAGGCAGCGACCACAAGAGCTTGAATACCGGTTCATTATCCCGGATTGATAGAAGCAAACTGAAATGCGACCATTGTGGTATGTCAAAACACACGAAAGAACAGTGTTTCAAGCTTGTCGGTTACCCCGATTGGTGGAATGATAACCACAAAGAAAGAAGGGGGGGGGGTAACCTGTGCAGCCGGAAAAGCCATCGGCGGCCGGTTCAGAAGCCTCCGCGAATGAGAGGATAGTTCCACACGAAATCGGAATAGACAACAACAATGGACTGGTGGCAGAGCATCCGATGTTTCTGACGATAGAGGTAACAGGGTTGAGAGACTAATCTCAAACCCTGATTTTGCAATATATATTCATTTCATCCTAATATTTGCAATCTTGAGTTTATTCACCCTTTAGTTCAAAAGGTTTTAAATAATCCCCTTAATGAACCTAATACTTGCAACCAAAGCCTAAAGAATCTATTTTACATAATAAAGATCTTGAAACACCTTTCTTTTGTAATAAAATCACGGATGAATTTGTTAAAATTGATAATGCCTTTAATGATACTGGCCAAAAAACTAAAATAAAAGCTTAGAATATTCTTTTCACAAAAATAACGTAAATGATATTAGGAGAGAAGTTAATATGGTCAAGACATGTGATATTTCGAATAAATCATAGATTTTTGATTGTGTTACTGACATAATGATTTTTGAACAATCCGACATAATTTCAACGACCATGCCCAAAATTAACCACATAAAAACGGCCAATGGAGGTATAGTTCCTGTTAAGGGCGGAGGAACTATTGAAATATCGCCTAATTTAAAACTCTCAAATTGTCTTTATGTTCCTTCCTTGTCACATAAACAATTATCTATTAGCCATGTTACAAAAGAATTAAATTGCACAGTTTTAATGCACCCAACCTTTTGCATCTTGCAAGATATTAGGACGGGAATGATCATTGGCGTGGCACTGACGTCAAGGGTTTGTACTATGTGGATGAAGTAACTCGACATGGGACTGTGTTGCTAGCTCATGGAACTACAGATAGGGAAGTCTGGTTGTGACATAGGAGATTGGGACATCCTTCTATCGGTTATCTAAACCTTTTATTTCTGAAATTATTTCATTCTAATAAAACATTAAATTGTGAAACTTGTGCTTTGGCTAAAAGCCACAGACATACTTTTAAACCAGATAACACGAAGGTTAATTTACCTTTTTTCCCTCATCCATTCGGACGTATTGGGCCCGTCAAAAGTGTTGGAGGACAAAACTTTCGTTTTTTTTGCACTTTTTGTTGATGATTGCACTCGTATGACATGGATCTATTTTCTAAAACATAAATCTGAAGTTTTTGATAACTTCACTATGTTTTATGCTATGATACAAACACAATGTAAATACAACATCCAAATTCTTCGATCCGATAATGGTGGGGAATTCATAAACGATTCCATGAAACAATTTTGTCAATCTAAAGTGATAATTCACCAAACCGTGCTCCCACACTTCCGAACAAAACGGCACCGTTGAACGAAAAAATCGCATCCTCTTAGAAATAACTCGAGCCCTCTTGATTGAATCCCAAGTTCCGAATTCCTTCTGGCCCGAAGCTCTTGCTACTACCGCATATCTTATCAATAGGCTACCAACAAAAGCTCTTGACCTAAAAACCCCTCTTCAAGCCTTTTCAGAATTTTCCAAACTAGCCGCCCCCTCACTTTACAACCACGTATATTTGGGTGTTCGGTCTTTGTACACATACCCAAGATCAATAGAACTAAACTCGACCCGTGTGCTGAAAAATGTGTTTTTGTCGCGGTGTCAACCAAAAAGGGTATTGATGTTATAGTCCAAAAAGTCGATATATCCATACCACCATGAACTGTGACTTTCTTGAAACTGAATTCTTTTATACCTCCAACACAGTGGTGATGGGGAGATGAGTATGACACCCTGCATTGGCTAAAGTGGCTCCAAAATGGGCATAATCATCCGAATAAGTCAATCACAACACCCAAATGAGTCACAAACTTCCCAACTTGGTAGACCTACAATAAATGTTCCAGACAAAATTCATCCCGACATGACATCTGAGATAAGTAATTCTCAAACATCTGAGAATATAGCAGATGAAGGGTCTCATGAAAATATTGATATATCAGACAAGCATGAGATAGAAGTAGAACAAACAGTGCAGGAGGAAAATGTCGAACCAATACAAGAAAAAACGAGACAATAAGAAACGACTGAAAGTTATGTTTTGCCGTCAAGAGTCAATAGAGGAATTCCAGCCAAACGATACTCTCCTGATAAACAATCCAAATCTTCTAGGTATCCTGTAGCAAACATAGTCCGTAGGGAACCTATCCAAAGAAGCCAAGACATGTTCTCTTTACACTGAACAAATTCCAACTTCTATGGAGCATGCCCTGAAATCAAAGAAGTGGAAGGATGCAATGGATAAAGAAATGCAGGCTTTAACGAAAAACAACACATGGGAAAAATGTGATCTTCCTATGGGAAAAAAACCAGTAGGATGTCGGTGGGTCTTTATAATCAAACACAAATCTGATGGAACTATCAAAAGATATAAAGCACGACTAGTTGCAAAAGGCTACACACAAACATACGGGGTTGACTACTCAGAAACGTTCTCCCCGGTAGCAAAGTTTAACACAATCAGAGTTCTTTTCTCGATTGATACAAATGAAGGATGGTCTCTTCATCAATTGATGTCAAGAATGCATTCCTACACGGAGAATTAGAAGAAGAAGTTTATATGGAAGCTCCACCTGGATTCACAAGCAATTGCCAAAAGAAGTGTGTCGATGAAAAAAATCTCTATACGGGCTCAAGCAATCTCCTCGAGCTTGGTTTGGCAGATTCACTCTAGCAATGAAGAAATATGGATATCAACAAAGCAACTCGGATCATACATTGTTCCTTAAACGACGAGGTAAACTTGTTACTTGTTTAATTATATATGTTGATGACATGATTATTACAGGAAACGATGAAGAAGAAATGAGAAAGTTAAAGACAAACTTGTTCACTGAATTTGAATTGAAGAACTTGGGAAGACTTAAGTACTTTCTTGGAATTGAGGGTACTAAGGTCTAAATAAGGGATCTTCATATGCCAGAAGAAATAATTCTTGAGCTTTTAGCCGAATTGGAATGATTGATTGCAAGCTAGTTGATACCCCAACGAGAGTCAACCATAAGCTTCATATGGAAGAGGAAGCAGAATTGACAAACAAAGAAAGATATCAGCGCTTAGTAGGTAAACTAATATACCTGTCGTATACTCGTCCAGACATTGCATATGCAGTTGGAGTAATCAGCAAATTCATGCACCAACCTCAGTTTCCCACATGGAGGCAGTAATGCGGATTATCAGATATCTTAAAGGAACAGTAGGCCATGGAGTTCTTTTTCGACCAAATAAACATTTAAAGGTTCAACTGTATACCTACGCAGACTGGCAGGAGATAAAGATGATGGAAGATCAACATCAGGATACTTCACTCTAGTCAGTGGAAACTTAGTTACATGGAAAAGCAAAAAATAGAAGGTGGTAGCATTGTGTAGTGCGGAAGCCGAATTCCGAAGAATTGCACGGGGCGTGGCGGAGGTTCTATGGATACATAGACTTTTGACAGAACTCGGATTTCCCCAAACTGAAGACAGTAAAATCATGTGTGACAACAAAGCTGCAATAAAAATTTCCGAAAATCCAGTTCAACACGATCGTACAAAACATGTGGAAGTTGATAGGCACATTATCAAAGAAAAACTTGAAGCCAAGATTATAGAGCTTCCGTTTGTTCTATCAGAAGACCAATTAACATATATATTAACAAAGGCCGTCAACGGAAGAATATTTAACCAATGTCTTGACAAGTTGAGCATTAGAAACCCCACTACTCAACTTGAGAGGAAGTGTTAAAAAATAAAATACTTTGGTATCAATTATTTGACATCCTTTTTCAATTGTGAGAAAGTAGTATGATGTATGACAACTTGGAGCCATGGACCGTTGGAGCAAAATCAAGGGGACACTTCTTTCCTTTATTATTTTGTATTCCTTGTTTAGAGTAAAAGTTCCATCTATTTATTTGTAATTTCTCTTTCAATTGTAACAACACAGTCATACAAGAAATAAAAAACAATTAGTAATCCCATTGAAAACAATGAGTACGTGGAAGCAAAGGTAGCGTTTGTATACATAAGTCAAATTTGATAGACAATTTTAGGCTGGATCATATTCATGGTTCCAAAGCTGGTTTCAATTCATCATAGTGCTTTCAAATGCTTCTATTGCTTTGATTAGATCATTGTTTGGTCTTGTGTTTCATTTCTGGATCAAATTCAGAAGCTTCCTTGTCAGGTCTTTTGGTAGTGTCTCTACAATCTGGAATGTTATATGATCATTTAGTAATATGTTAAAATTGAACAATAAATAGGTCAGCATACTTGTCCAAATAAATGGATCAAATCTATTTATTAAAATTGATTTATAAATAGCCATCTATTCATTTCCCAACTTTGAGAGAAGCACAACTGAAATTGAGAATTTCAAATAACAGGTTAAAGCGGGTCATTTCAGGTTCGATTAAAAGTTATAAAAGTAACCAATAAATATAAAGAGAGAAAAAATCTACCTACCTAATAAAAGAGTGAATTTTAACAATCATTTTTTCCTACTTTTCATCAAAACTCTTTAAATTGTCATATGGCATTTTGACATTTTTTTTTATTTTTTCATTTTCATTAAAATGTTTTTTATCAAATCTATTTAAATTACCATATGATATTTTTCCATTTTTTTATTTTTTTTCTTTTTTATTAAAATACTTTACATTAAATCTCTTTAAATTGTCACATGAATTTTTTTTTTCTTTTTATTTAATACTTTTCATCAAATCTCTTTAAATTATTTCATATGACATTTTAGCCTTTTTTTTATTTTTCCTTTTCATTAAATTAAAATTCAATTCACATATAGCGGGTTATGTAAACAACCAAACTATGTCAAAAGCAATTTCATTTTCATTCTTCAGGCGTTTCTTAAACCTAACAATTCTATGTAATCCTCAACCTAATTATTTAATGATTATACCCTAATAAAAAATATAAATGCGATTAGACTATACATATTCAGAACGATCGTCGTCTGCTTTTGCATTCGTCTTCTATATTGGAATTATAAGGTTTGTTTGATTTCTTCTTTTTACATTTGTTTCAATCAATATTGATCAATATGGTATCGGTTTATCGAATGCAACACAAAATTAAAACATCCATAGGAGATTCGTTGGTAAAAACTTGGGTTTCGATAAATTAATTATATCCTTTTGGTTCTTTGCTTAAATCCAATTTATGAAATGAGACTTCTCAAATTTTATTATTTTGGTTTGAAATTACAAAGTTCTATTCAAATTTCTATATAACTTTATACAGCATGGCCTATATATATATAGTATTCATGAAAGCTTACCAATAAAAAACTTTAAAGTTTTGTAAAGTTTGTTAACTATTACAAAACACTAATGTTTATACGTGTATACTATTGGTAATTTTATGATATTAATAAAAATGTTTGTAATTGTTTATATTATCATTTATTTATTGTTTTTGTTTTATTACACTGTGCACTACATGTGTTTGTTTTATTAACCTGTTATCATACGGGTTCTAACATAGTAGTTACATAATCTAAAGAGACTATACCTTTCTTAGAGCTGTGGTGGGCTCACTCCGCATGAAATTTGCAGCAACCTAGATAGTCAATGGAATCTCGTTTCGGTATTGGTATAAAGCTACATTTTTCTGTACATACTCCATGACATGATCTCTTGATATCCCACTTTTTACTATAGCTTGGTTAATCCTTTAGGTGTTGGATAAACTATGAAAAATTGGTTTGGTAGTGGATCAAGATCACCATATTTGTTCTAATTAGCAATTCTTTATTTGTTTCCAAAGATGCTTTCTGCATTGCATTGTTGTTCCTGTTATCGTTTGTTCGTCGGTTATTTGAAGAGATCCAATTATTGAATCATGCAGTTCATCGTATGTTGGTAACGGTCACATTAAATTTTAATTATATTTGAAGACTTATGCTTATAGTAGAATAATATAGTTTTTGTAACATATATGGTCAAGAAAAGTGTGTTTGGTCTAAATACTGATGGTTCACTTATTGTTAATCATTAACCAATGGAGAAGATGAAAGATTGGGGCGAAGATGAGGACGATGATGAAGATGGTGACAATTTGGTTATTGTTAATCATTAACCAATGGAGGAGATGAAAGATTGGGGCAAAGCTGTTAATCAAGCGGGCGATGGTGGTGGTGAAAGGAACGAATTGGGCGGTGATGAAAAAGGTTGCAGTGGAGCTGTAGGTGCACAAAATATGGGATTTGATGGTCATGTTTATCATCCGTTTCATTCTCAGTTCAAGGTCAGTTATCGATAACTGTAATACAAGGATGATCTTGTGCTGTTGAAATGTAGGATGATCTTGTGCTGTTGAAATGTAAATTGTTGTACTATAGATTGATATTTTATTCAGGTAGTAAAGATGGTAAGTTAATTTTAATTTGTACGTATAATTTTTTTGTACTGACTCAATTTACTTATCAGTGAAATATTTTTCTTTCATTAAATGAATTGTTTTATACTGTCATTTGTGTTTTAATTTGATACCGAGCTTATATAGTGTTTCTGGTATGTAACTGCAAATGTATAGTATATGTGAGACCTAGTGTTGCACCTATTGCTGGAGAAGTCCTGCAGTTGGTGGAGCTCCGGGTCAAGTTCATCCAGTTTTCGGTTAGTTATCTTTGGCTTGTTAAGGTAGAGGCGAATGGCATCCAACTGACATTAATAAATAAAAAAACGTTTCTCCAAATAACAAAATAAAAAGAGTTTTCATCTGGGTTACGGGTTACTAGATTGGGGATGCGGAGTACCAACGGCTAGATGGTAAGACCCCGTGCACCTTTACTATAGCTTCGTAGTGACAACCTTGATCGAATGTGTAGGATAGGTGGGAGGTGGTGACACACAATGAACAATCCTGAAAGACCACTTTTTCTTCTAAGGATACCTAACCGCCGCACCGATCATTCGGGGGGGGGGGGGGGGGGACTGCAAGGTGGGTAGTTTATATGGGGTAGATGCCTACTAAAGAGTAACGGAGGTGTGCGTAGGTAGTCTCAAGCTAAGATTATGCTCGTGAGCGTAATGGTATAAGCATGCATGACTGGTCGAACAGAGACGAAAGTCGGCCATAGTGATCCGAGAGTCCCGTGTGGAAGGGTTCTCGCTCAACGGATCAAAGGTACGCTGGGGATAACAGGTGATGACTTCCAAGAGCTCTTATCAACGGAGTCGTTTGGCACCTCGATGTCGACTCATCCTGGGGTTGAAGAAGGTCCCAAGGGTTCGGTTGTTCACCGATTCAAGTGGTATAGACCTAAATGAAGTGATCATATTGGATCCTTGGGAACCATCACAAGTATGACTGACATCTATTTATTTAATGAGAATGTTGTGTCGCAAGAAGAATATGACTCGCGCAGACAGCTGACTCTTTTTCAATAGAAAATAATAACCAAACTAACCCAGCTGGCTGGTCAATCTCAGAAAGAAGATAGGCAGGAAATTGGAGATGTACGACCACGATCTCGACCTTACCAGCATCAGGGGTGTACTAATCAATGAACCCCCCCCCCCCCCCCCCCGAAACCTACTTTCTTTTCTGACAAAATCAACCAGGCTTAACCGGTCACGACATGTTGATATTGATTGAGTTGGAGGGACTTTCAATTATTGAATCCATCCATAAACCTAGACCCTGATAACCTTCGTAACCAAAGTATGGAGCAGGTCGTCGATTTGGCAGTGGACTTTACACATTTTTTACACATAAGTAATGATTGAATGTGTATATATGTGTATGTATATTTAGTTTTATGCTTTTATAATCGTCATTATTGAAAGTTGTTAAAGACCGTAGTCATTTTGTATCCTTTCTTTACCTTGGACTATATTTGAATAGGATATTGATGGTTTTATGGAAAAACCATGGAGGCTAAGACTTCAAGGTATTGACATGTCATATTTTTTTCAATTTGGCATCAATAATATAATAAAAAAAAACAAAAGAAGAAACTAATATATATATATATATGATTGATTTCTTTTGAGAACCAATTTAAGTTTTAAGAACTCGAAATAACTCAACGTAACAACTTTTTTTTTTAATTTTTTTTTACAAATATGTAATATGTAAGTGGAAGTAACGTAAAAAAATTACAGTATTTTTTACACACCAAATCAACTTATATACACATGTGTAACTAACATTTAAACTTGTGTAATCATCAAAATCATTATTCTCTCTCCTAATTTATTTTTTAATCATATTTATTCTCAGTCACATATTCAATACCCATTTAATTGATTTTGTGGTCCATATTAAGTTCTTACAACTTATCAAGTTCTCAAAGATCTTTCCCCTATATATGTATAGAAAATGGTTCAAATAAAAAGAAAGAGTTTCCTAAGAATGATAAGAACCAATAGATTTTTGATAAGTGGCATAACAACATATGGTAAAAGAACAATTCTAAGAAACTATGTCGGTTATAGTGGTGAAAGTGTAATTATAGGAAACTATGTCGGTTTTGGTAATTTTAAATCTCAACCATTGATTAACATGATCCAATGGATATGATTTATTCCTAGTCTTCCTAGAAAACTACTTCTTTTTAGTATAACCCTCCCATATATATATATATACACACACACACTAGTTTTTATCCCCCGTATTACGGGTTTTTTTTTAATATTATTTGTTTCAAATATTTATTTATTTTTTAATTTTTATCTTTTTTTATTGTATGAAAGTTAATAATATACTTATGGTTTGATGATAAATTGTTTCACAAATAAATGAGATGTTATAACCCGGTTTAAAAGCTATATGGGTTTGATGAGATCCGAGCCCCGGTGCGGAAGCGTGAATAATAGTCAATACTAATCAACGGTGTGGAGCTCGGATCTAGGGTTAGGATCGAATCTAACTCAGATTCACTCTTGAATGATGTTAGTTGGACGGATGAGGTGTATTGGGAGAGAGCCTGATTTGATTAACAATCAACAATAAAGTAGGATGAACAATTGTAATCAAAACACAAACAAGATAGAAACGGTAGTATGAAATATTAGCCGAATGATTCTCATTAAGAATAAACACTCATACATACATTCATACATACAATCAGTTAAGAAATATCTCAGCCGCCACCAGGAGAGCTCATCCTGGAGGCAGAGACTCTCTCAAAGGGATAAAACCCTAAATCTCACACATACACAATACAGTCACTCATCATAGACAAATGAATAAAAACATCTATTTATACTAGTCTAGTATGACTTTGTCTTCAAGCCATCCACCCTTGGTTGAGACCAAATAATATATTTTTCACCCAAAGATTAATTCGATGCGTCGGTCTAAAACATAAGTTCCAACAATCTCCCCCTTAGACCGATGCCATCGAATTTCTTCCATGATCATCTCATAACTCGTTGTCTTTCGTTGAAATTCTCCCCCTCACGTTAAGCTTCTCCCATTGTTCATTTCGAATCATCACTCTTATATCACTTTTGGATATAGTTGTATGGGCATATAAACAAGGCGTTGAACTTCAAAGATCAACTTCAAGTAACAAGGTTATCACAAAAAGAAATAAACTCATTGTGATCATCAAATAATCTTCAATTCTTCAAAAACCGTTTCTTCCCATGTAAATCATCTTCAAACCATTCCCTGAATTAAGATAGCATTCAAGTCATCCATAACCCGTTCTTGACTGTTCAAATGACTATTTCATAGGAGGTTAGACTCTACTGTTCATCCTTTCAACATTGTTGCTCGTGATGACTCCATCTTCTCATCCGTACTAGGAAATCTGAAAACTTACAAGTGATGAAATGTCTTTGAAAAACCTTGGATTATTGATCTTGATCAACTTTTCCTTAACTTGAGTCTTTTACTTGATTTGAAGCTAGCCATTTGCAATGAAATTCAAAGATTTTTACTCCCCCAATTTCGTTGCAATTGTCTTTAATAAATGTGTCTTCAAATCAAGTGTGGGTGAAACGAGATCATCCTCATCAAGATTGTAAAAATCTCAATTGAACATATTCAAAAGTTGGTTGACACTAAAAGTGATTAAATCCTTAAGCTTGGTCAACATATGTTCTTGTAAAGCTTTTGATGAAGTCGTGAAATTGGATGAGGTTTGAATTCCATAAGCTTGTTGATGATTGGAGAAAAATTACCAAAATGCCCCTGGCATATGTCTTCCGTAGAGAACAGCTTGGTCAAACGGTCAACGGCACCAAAAATCTCAAAAGTTTCTTCAAAACTTTGAAATGTTTCACAAACTCTGTTTCCTAGCACAAAGCATACTCTGATTCATTTTCCAAGCACAAAGTGTACTCGGAAGCACTTTCCTAGCACAAAATGTACTCGGAAAACAAAGTGTGCTCGGAAGCAAAGTGTACTCGGAAGCAAACTGTACTCGGAAGCAAAGTGTACTCGGAAAACAAAGTGTACTCGGAAGCAAAACACTTGTGTTTTTTTTTTTTTAAATTTTTCACTTAACACTAAGCATGCTCGGGAGCAAAAGTGTGCTCGGGAGTACTTGTGTTTTTTTTTTCAATTTTAGCACTAGCACAAAGTGTACCCGGAAGCACTTTCCTAGCACAAAGTGTACCCGGAAATCAAAACACTTGTGATTTTTCAATTTTCAACTAGCACAGAGTGTGCTCGGAAACAAAAGTGTGCTCGGATTACTTAGTGCCTTTTCATTTTCCACCAAACATGCTCGGGAGCAAAAGTGTGATCGGGAGCAAGGGTGTGCTCGACACAAACTTGAGTTTAAGACACAAGCATAATTGTTCAAGACAAAACAAAGTATGCTCGAAAAAGAGTCTGCTCGAATAAATAACAAAGTGTGCTCGAGACTTAAAGATAGTTTTCTTGAGAACACAAAGGATATGCTCTGGGTTTCACAAAGTGTGCTCGATATAAGATGTGCTCGAAATAACCTGTGCTCGAGCCAAACAAAGATGTGCTTGGGCAAAACACATCCTGTGCTCGAAGCAGCACTTAGTCATTTTCCATACTTGAGTCCAATCTTAATTTTTTCATAGTGTGCTCGAGACATCAAAACTTCATTTCTGCGTCATCAGTCACTGATTTGCCCTTGCAGAACCTGCTCGAATATTCACTTTGCATTTGCTGCAACAAACAATGATGAAATTACCTTTAGTAGCTGTTCATTCTTGACTTGTACATTCTCCTTATCAGTTTGTACCATCGGCAATATTTTTCAGCAAACATCTACTGTTTTTGCAGCACGAGCACACAAAACCCTAATTTTTCAAATCCAAAATCAAGTTTGGTAATCTGAAATTAATCACTATAGCCCTATCCAAGTCATCTCGAAATCAAAGAAACCTATCTTCATATCATAATCAACCTTTTCAGATCTAGAAATAATCAGATGAACAGCGTTGCCCCAAAACGAGCCAAATAACACTGTTACATCAGATCTGGACCATTTTGACCAAATAAACATGAAATTAATGTTGGATCTCCAAACGAGTCATCAACCCAAACATCAATCCATATACTTTTCTCCGAATCATTAAATAATTTCAAAACCCCCAAAAATAATTTCAACGAACTTCATCGTTTAACGTCCATGGTGGATTCAAGAGCGAAATGAATCTGTTCAGCGGTTAGTCTGAACGATTCGGTAACCCATGCTCTGATACCAATTGACATGTCCGAGCCCCGGTGCGGAAGCGTGAATAATAGTTAATACTAATCAACGGTGTGGAGCTCGGATCTAGGGTTAGGATCGAATCTAACTCAGATTCACTCTTGAATGATGTTAGTTGGACGGATGAGGTGTATTAGGAGAGAGCCTAATTTGATTAACAATCAACAATAAAGTAGGATGAATAATTGTAATCAAAACACAAACAAGATAGAAACGGTAGTATGAAATATTAGCCGAATGATTCTCATTAAGATGAAACACTCATACATACATTCATACATACAATCAATTAAGAAATATCTCAGCCGCCACCAGGAGAGCTCATCATGGAGGCAGAGACTCTCTCAAAGGGATAAAACCCTAAATCTCACACATACACAATACAGTCACTCATACTAGACAAATGAATAAAAACATCTATTTATACTAGTCTAGCATGACTTGGTCTTCAAGCCATCCACCCTTGGTTGAGACCAAATAATATATTTTTCACCCAAAGATTAATTCGATGCGTCGGTCTAAAACATAAGTTCCAACAAAAACTAAAAAAAGAAGTGAAAGAAAAAAAATGGGGGGGGGGGGATAAAAAAGTCAACCTTTTTAATTTTTGTGATAAAATATTGCAAAATGGGTATATTTGATATTTTTAGTGTTAATGAAGGGGATATATGTAAATTAAAGTTTAAGGTTGGGTATATATGTAATTTGAGAACTTAATAAGGGGATATATGTAATGGCCCTATTTTTTTTTTATATCAGAAGGGTAGATAGGTAATTTCCAACTAATTTATCCTTTCATCTTACACCATATCATTTATCTCTCATCCTTCTTCCAAACATTATCACAAATCTAGATCTCAAATATAGATCTCACCACCATCACCCTTCAAACCAAAATATCTCTTCAATTGTTCGGAGGAGACATTGCTTCTGCGTGTCCATATTGATGCAAGCAACCGAGAACAACTCTTCAACTTATTGAACAAACTCCTCAGTTGGTACACAACCATGTTCAAGCTCTTTAATTCATTCCTCTATAAAAAAAGAGAGAGAATGCTTTATGACTTATGAGGCTTAAAATATTACCAAAATACCAAGTGAAGTTGATAGTGGTCAACGTGGCTGATCATCCATAAGTTTCTTTTGATATTCATCTAGTTTTAAATTTCTAAATTTTGTTCATCATGTAAATCAACAACTCTGGACATATTTAGGGGTGCAAAGCTAAATAGCAAATTTGTTCCAGAAAATTTGTTCCGGTTGGTTATCTTTTTTTAATATATTTTGGTAGATCTTTGATGTTTGATGGATATTTACCTTTTTTTTGTGTGTTCAAGATTTGTTTCTTTATTATAGTTTTTTCTTTATTTTTTTCCTTTTAACCCTTAATTAATGGTTACCTTTTTTTACTGTTTTTTTTTAGATATTTGATGTTTGGTGGATCTTTTACCTTTTTTTTCTTTTGAATATTTTTTGTATATATTTGATGTGTTTTTTCAAGATATGATGTTGGGAAGATCCAAGAAATATATAAAGCGAGAACCAAGAGCATATAAAGAGCAGGAGTGGGATCCAATTTTAGGGTTATTTGTGAGATATGTTTAGAATATAACTGTTTTTTAGTATTGTTTTTTCTTCAAGAATATTCTATTTGTAGCATTCTTATTATATTACAGATTTTTTGTGCTTGACAAAAATTTGTACGTAAAATGTTCGGAAACATATGTTAAAATACTACTATACATATATTTTGGTAACGTGTGTTAAAACGCATACATATTTCATATGACCACCACGCACCTCCTCGTTTGATGGCCTGTAGCACATAGTCGCCAGAAAACAAATGAACTTAATAATTTGAAGATTTAAGTTATTTGATAGAAAACTTGTTATTAAAATGAGATTCACAAACAAAGAGAGAGAAAGTAATGGTGCCATAAAGTAATATATGTGATGATGACTTAAAGTAATGGAAGTGATTGTGACAAGTTTTATTTTTTAATAAAAGTACAACTATTAAGGTTATATCAACTTTTTTACTTTTAATATAAGTATAAGTTTTATTGATTTTTGTATAGTTTTTTTTATGTTAATAGCATCTTCTTAATGAATAAGAAAGTTTAAAAAATCCTATAATACACATCATTCAAATTAAGAACGGAAGCTCGTTGCTTTTTCTTTCCCTATAATCAAAATGAAATTAATTGAAGCCATAGGGCTCTATCCATTTATTGATTCGACCCAACTTAAAATTGACTTCTACTTGCCCCTTTGAATAATTTAAATGAAGGCTTTGTCTTGAGCCGGAAAGAATAAAATATTCTCAGAACTCTTAATTGATACGAAATGCTATTTTTTCCATTCATTCCCTTTGAGGATCAGTCGCGGTCTTCCAAACTTTATCGATGGTATGGACGAATCATTCGCTTCATCTAAATGTGTAAAAGATCCTAGCCGCACTTAAAATCCGAGTACTCTACCGTTGAGTTAGCAACCCACATAGAAAAAGGATATATAGATACAATCAGAATAAACAGAATAAAAAAATGATTAAATCAAACCATAAATCTTTCTTAATTGCTTTAAAAGTTCTTTTGAAATAGTTTCTCTAATAATAATCATTAGTAAATTATTTGACATTTAAGTTGGAGATATAGGATCTAAATTTTAATTTATCAGTAATATTAGTGAATTAGATAGATAGAAAAATTGAATAATAACATTCCGATACAAAAAAAAACATACGTTTTTGCATATTTAAAAAGCTGAAGACAATCGTAATATATGTTTTCGCATGTTAAAAACATATGTTTCAAGAAAAAAGTAACATACGTTTAAAAAAACAAACTATGAAGACCGACACACTCTGCCGTCTTTTTTTTTCCAGTACAAATAAGTTGATGATTTAGTACAAAATTCAAAATTTCTTCAAGAATTACAACAAAACCAAAAAAAAGTTCGAATCTTGTTAAGGGCCAACAATAGAAAGAAAAATGAAGCTCATTTTCTACTCTAAAGTAACAAATTTCAAAAAGGTTCATCCCGGCCTCATTAATACAAATGTTAAAAAACTATAAATCAAATAATAAACTCAAAAAATAAAGTACAATAATAATAAAAAAAACCCGTAACTAAGTGGCTAGAACCTAAAATAAAAAAATATATTCAAACAAACCTTTGTACACCGACATAGATATTGACAAGAAATAAAACACCAAAATATAGCCACAATCGTAATTAATTTTTCCAGAAATTTCCTCCTCTCGTGACTGATTTTCCGACAAGTAACCATAACAGACACCTTCATCGTGTTGAAGCTTCCAATCTTCACCATTAGTTTCGTATCAAGTTTCTGATCTTCACCTCGTCGTGTTCTTCTTCAGTAACCGACTTCAACTCCTTTTGAATCAATCGAAACAGAAAATGAGTCAAAATCGAACTCTTTATAACAATAAAGAACAACATATAGAACAACAATACTCTTTTCATATTTGTAAGAGCATTCACATTCCGTTCTCCATCCCCATCTCTATAATTACACTACAAAACACTACATTTCTTTTTCCTGTTTAATTAAATAATACTTTTATCATTACAGTTTTCTCTCTTCTCTACTCACAACCAATCCAACAAATATTAAAAAATAAATAGGGGCAAACAATGTTCCCTAAATGTTTCCCCAAATTTACAAAAAATCACCACATTTCTCTCTCCATCCTATAATTTACACTCACAATCATTCAAAACTCATCCCTATAATTTACCAATCCCCTCACATAATTATGGGGGATGGGATGGGAATGCTCTAAATCATCAATTATGTTTCTTTGAATGGTAAAGTATGGAGAGGGAGAGAGAGAGTAATATTGATAAAGTAAGAAGAGAGAGTGAATGAATATTGATATTAAGAGGGGGAATATTTTATCAAGTTTTTGTCATATTGGTGATGTAGACATAAAGTAAAGATATATGATTTTACCAAGTTGCCCTTTTATGTACTTCTTTTCATTAAAATAATAGAAACTAAATTCATATTCTATTTAAATTAATCTCAGCCCTTCATTTGATTAGATCAATGGATACAATAAGGCTTACATGGTCACCAGCTTAGAATTCGAGTGTTCGTCTACTTTAATCTGCATAACTCTTTTGTTTACTCTAAGCGTCTTTCAGCTTTTTCCATGCAATAGTGACTTTTTTTAGTAGTAACTTGGACTAAAGGTTCAATAACTCAACTGGAACTAATTACACATAAGATTCCCAAAAGCGCACATACGTGATATGTAATTTACAAGTATGTTTCTAGACTATAATTATCAATTACTATGCAAACATGCCCTAGTGATCCTCGCACAACACCTTAACAAACTAATGGATCAGAATATCCATTTGGACACTAATATGCATAACAGGAAACCCATAACACACCTTTGTAAATTCATTCAAAATTATGTTCCGGACCATAATTGTTAATTAATTTACAAATGCATACTAACGGTTTTCCCAAAATGCATCTGAATGACCTATCTAAACATATGGAGGGTTGGCGGAGTATTCTATTTCACATCTTAATAGTAGTCTTAATTGTTTTCCTCATAAACATAACAGGATACTTACGGACAATATGAAGGATATTAATATTTATATCTCCTATTGAGATATGTTAGTCAAAGTTAAAAATCTAGCATAACTTTACAAGATTAACTTGTGAGTTCTAAGCATGGAATTAATCTTAAAAGATTAATGAGGTTAGGTTACCAAATAGGAAAATCAAGGTTTTGGAGATGATGTGTCAGAAACAATAGTCAAAAGTAATACGATAGTGAGTCGAGCAAATCCAACCTGAGGATGACGTCAAAGGAATTTATATGCTTTGGAAAATGGGTATCTTATATTTATAGAAAATGTACTTCGTGACATATAAATCAAATTTTCAAATCATTTTCTGTGAGTTAAGTATCAACATAGCTTCATTTATTTAATTAAGAAAGTAGTCATGTAGGTATATATTCTGTAAGGCCCCGATCCCGGTGCCCTACATTGGACGATGGATTTACTCATAAACACAGCTCTAAATATCAGAGTTAAATAAAACTTTCGCGGAATATTAAAACTTTCATAAACGTTACATAATAATTCATAACATGTCTTAAAACATTCTTGTCTTTCAAAATTAAGACATTAAATATAAAACATCATGAGTCTTCAGATGCCTGACTCTTATTCTTCAGCTATGTGTCCCCGCTCAAGCCAGTTGTCTCATCCTACTCACCTGCGTGCATACTAAAAGTCAGCTACGCTGAGTTAGTTCTAGTTAATCATACAACATACAATTAGTTCACATACTTGCATACATGCCCGAAGGTGTGTACACCATTCATACTTAACCTGTTCACATTACTTTCTTACATACATTCATACATTCATTCTTCATACTTTCTTTACCTTCATAGTACATGCATAACTATCCATGCAACTTATAGAGCCTTCCGCTCTATAACCTCATAGATATTATAAGGGTCTGGACCCAACATCACATATATTATTAGGGTTTGGTCCCTATCCTCACAGATATTATTAAGGTCTGGTCCCTATCCTCACAGATATTATTAGGATCTGGTCCCTTTGTTCCATACAACCATACCATACCTTTCTTTACATACTTTCCTTAACAATACGTGCAATATCCGAAGATCGTTCACGTACTATCAATCATTCATATATAATATAACATTAATACATCACTCATACATCATATATAGCAATCATATCTTTTAACTACCACCTGGCGGTACTGTAACATCCTAAATATTATAATATTAAATAAAGAAATTTGTGTTTAGTTATCGTGTGATAATATTTAATTAATATTAAATGAGGAAAAGAATATGGACTTGGAATAATTAACATGGATTAAAGGATGGGATGGGTCTTTGGTCCATGGGCTTTAAGGAGTATAAATACTCCTTTAAATCACCCTAAAACCTTAAATCGTCATTTCATCTTTCCATAATCTCTACACACACATACACCTTGTTATAAACGGCCAAGAGAAAGAAAGAGAAGAAGGGGCGAGATTGAAGGTTGAATATAGATAGATCGTCAATATACAAGATAGATACAAGATTCAAGGTTCATAACCAAGCCAAACGAGACCAAACAAACACGTAAAGGTATGTTCTTGATCTTAAAGCTTGCGTTTTTATGAACGGTTGGCCTTGAAACTTAAATCTAGAATAGATCAGCTATAAATGAACCGTAAAGTAGTAAACTTGATGATAGAATGGACCTAACGAACCTTCGGTGATGAACAGCTCGTTCAAAAGAAACCTTAGATCTAGTTTTGAACGTTTTAGGTTTAAAAGTCCAAACTTTATAATTTCTCGGTTTAAGTCTTAGCCGAATGCGGTTAGGGAAGCGTTATGAAACGATATAGGGCCATAATGGAAATATATAAAACTCAAATACTTTGTAATATGGTATATAAATGAAAAAAAGAAAAGAAAAGAAGAACAGTAGCAGCACTTTAATACATATATGCATATGCATACCCTCTCGCATACAAATTTAGACCATTAAATTCAAGGCTAAACTCGAACACAATCCTTAAAACTCACATACATCGTAACTGTCGAATACATGATAAGTCGCATACATTGGATACTCTATTTCATTGTGAATCGCTTACACATGACACTCGAACACAATCTGAGTTCGATTACAAAGGACTTTGTTTTAAACCAATAATTCGAATACAAGTCCCATACTCATAGGCTCGATTATATCACAACCAAGTGCACCACACTCAATTACATTGGACAGACTCGCTTACAATAAGCTAACCCGAACACGTGAAACTCGCATACATTGAGCTTGAGTACAACATACTCGCTTACATTACACACATATAGTCGCTTACAGTGATCAAGTCGCATACATTGCCCAAATCTTTTACACATGAAACTTGATCACAAGAAGATTTGATTACAAAAGGTATATTGCTTACATAGATGCAGCCCTATCGCATACATGTACACTCGATCACAAGCCCAACTCGCATACAATGAGCCCATCAGTTACAAACTAAAATCGAACACAATCATAAACCTGTTTACAAGTATGAAACCCGCTCACAATAATACAACTCGCTTACAATGAAGATGGTTGCTTACATGCAAAATTTGCTTACAAGGAATACGACCCTTAAGATTGATCACAATAGTAGACTCACTCACACGGGTCCTATCCGGTTACATAATGGGACTTGATCACATGAGCATTATGATAGATTACACGCGAGAACTCGAATACATACATATTCCCGAAAGTATATGCACACAGAATCATTTTATAAACCCCAAAACTTAATATGATTCACATACATTATACATGTATCCGAAGGCACGGTGTGATCTGTGTGCTTTATATATATATATATATGTATATGATAGCATGCAAAGGTAGAACATAAAGAAAGGAAAGCTAAGGAAATAAAGTAAAGAAAGAAAGGAATATAAAATAATTAAAAACCCTATACATTAGGGTTTGGAATAAAATATATTAAGTAATTATAATCTAAACAAGGCCAACGGTTTACACTAGACTTAGATATTCTGATTGAAATACAAATAGGATGAGTTTTATTACGTGTAACTTATATACAGTTAGCAGAGCTCAACTAAAGAAAGGAATAACTATTAACGGAGAAAGAAAAAAGATCCAGGTGAGTTTCTAGCCCCATTTTTTGTTATGTTTTCGGGGCTGTGTGCATACTTGATGTGATTTGTTAATACGCTTATCCTAAGTGATAAGTGTATGCCTTATGTGATTATGTGAAAAGTATGAATGATTGTTTGTCGGTATGTGAACGATCTTCGGATATTGCACGTACTGTCAAGTTATAATGCTATGTATAATGTATGAATGATATGTATGTATGTTATGAATGATTGTAATAAATAGCCAGGTACAGAAGAAAGGGACTGAGCCCTAATAATACTCAAGGTAGAAAGGGACCAGACCCTAATAATATCCGAGGCAGAATAGGGACCGAGCCCTTTATAAATCCCGAGGCAGAAAGGGACTGAGCCCTAATAATACTCAAGGCAGAAAAAGGGACCGGACCCTAATAATATCCAAGGCAGAAAAAGGGACCAGACCCTAATAATATCCGAGGCAGAAAAAGGGACCTGACCCTTATAATATCCGAGGCAGAATAGAATAAAGTAAAGTAGAATTTAGAATAAAGTATGAAAGTAAGTATGTATATTATGAACGAAGTATGAGAATATAAAGTATGTATGAAAGTACGTAATTGTTAATGTATTGTATGTTGTATGATTAACTAGAACTCACTCAGCGTAGCTGACTTTTAGTATGCACGCAGGTGAGTAGAATGAAACAGCCCGCCTGAGGGGAACACGTGGCAGAAGAACAAGAGACTGGCATTCGAAGACTCAAAACGTTTATTAAATTATGTTTTAAATTTGAAAGACAATATGTTGATAAGACAGGTTAAGGATTAATGTGTAAAGTTTTTTGAATGTTTAATATTCCGCAAATGATTTTTTTAACTCTGATGTTTAGAACTATGTTGATGAGTAAATCCAACGTCCAAATGTAGGGCACCGGTAACGAGGCCTTACAGATACATGCAATATCCGAAGATCGTTCACGCACCGTCAAGCATTCATTCATACATGGATCATACAAGGCATACATATCCCCGAAAACATAACTAGGAAGTGCGGCTAGAAACTCACCTGAATGCAGTTACGTTCACCATTTACGGTTATTTTTTTCTTTAGTTGTGCACGACTAACTGTATAACAATTACACGTATCAATTAACTATCACTACCCATGCTGCGTTTCTAGTTTAATTATAACCCTCGACGAACGTGGGTCCGGGGGCAGCGCCCCTGGCAGCGGGGTTCTAGGGGCGGCAGCCCCTTGCAGGGTCTAAGGGGTAGAGCTCCTGGCTGGGGTCGAGCTTCATTAGAATTCTATTTTATTATTTTATTTGCTAACTCAAAAGTTCAAGGCCTTCTTTGTAAATAATCCTTTTTATTACAAGTCCAGGGACCTTTCTGTCATTCTTTTAAACTTTAATTCATTAGCCAGTTCTTTAATGAATGGGGCTCATTCGTTACTTCTTGATATATAATGAATATGGCTTCATATGTGTCACATGCGAAAGATCTGATGCTCCAATTCTCTTCTTGCAAAGTCATTCATATAAAGAGAAGCGAGAACAAATCAGCGGATGCTCTCAGTAAATTAGCTTCAACAAACTTTGAACATTTTGCCAAAGACATCCGCATCGAAAAAGATCGCCCGTCTATTCCGAAGCATCAAGTTTTAGTGATTCAAACGGGAGTAGAATCCTGGATGACACCCATAATAGCATATTTGTCATCCGGAGCACTTCCGGAAGAAAAGGCAGTGGCCCGGAAGATAAAGCACAAAGCCTTGAACTATCAGATACTTGAGGGTGTTTTGTACCGACGTTCCTTCCTCGGACCATTACTACGATGTGTGGATGCCGAGGACGCGAATTACCTAATCAGAGAAGTTCACGAAGGCATCTGTGGTCTTCACGCTAGCCCGCGCATGGTCGTGGCGAAATTAATGAATGCTGGATACTATTGGCCGGGGATGCACTTGGATGCAGTTAATGAAATCAGAAAGTGCGATTCTTGCCAAAGGCATGCCCCTAACAAGCTGGGACCAAAGAACGAGTTAGTTCCAGTCACTTCAGCTTGGCCGTTCCAAAAATGGGCCATTGATATCATGGACCTTTCCCTGAAGCCCCTGGACGGGTCAAATTCATAATAGTAGCCATCGACTACTTTACAAAATGGGTGGAGCCCAAACCAGTTGCTTTTATAACAGCAGCGAGCGTTAAAAAATTCTTGTGGGAATTCATCATATGTCGTTCCCCCCCCCCCTAGAGCTCGTTAGTGACAATGGAACACAATTCGCGGACAGTAGGTTACAAGAATGGCTAAAAGAATTACACATTTCTCAAATTTTCACCTCTATAGCCCACCCGCAAGCAAATGGTCAAGTCGAAAGAACAAATCGGACGATCAAAGTGGGAATCAAAACGAGATTAGGGACAAAGCGAACGGGATGGGTGGACGAATTGCCCCATGTACTATGGGCCTTCCGCACTCAAAGGAATTCCAGTAATTCCGAAACCCCCTTCTGTTTAGCATATGGCACAGAAGCCATGATTCCCGTTGAGATTGGTATCCCATCCGCCAGAGTTCTTATGATTGAGGATAATGATCATGAACTCCGTATGAATCTTGACCTCCTCGAGGAGAGGAGGGAATTGGCATCGATCCGAGAGCATAATTATAAACGCCAGTTGCAAAAATATTATAACTCTCGGATCCAAAGATGTGAATTCGACGCGGGAGACTTCGTCTTCCGCGGTAATGAAGCCTCAGGGCAAGAGCCTCCGGGCAAGTTGGCCCCTACCTGGGAAGGACCTTATAGAATCCAGAAAGTTTTATCTAAAGGTGCCTATAAACTGTAAAGGTTGGACGGGACGGAGATCCCTAGGTCTTGGAATGTGGCCCAACTGAGGAAATGCTACTTTTAGTAAGTTTGTCTTTTGGCCTGCGTGCCTAGTTAGATGTTAAGAACCGTTGTAATTTCGTTTCCTGTAATTCGGCTTACGCCTCAGTTATGAAAATTTTCTTTTTAGTCATGTGAGACTTGTATTATTATGTAATCCTTTATTGGCATACAAAGAAGATCCTACAAAACACTTATATTATGACAAATAAACAAAGTGTACCGCATACAAAATAAAACCTTCTTTATTTACACAAATGGGATTACAAACAAACAAAAAAGGATCAAGTTACAAGAACAGAAAAATTCATGGTGCAGCATCATTATGCTCCGCACCTTCGCCTCCCGCATCATTAGCATGTTCGTCATATTCTTCTTCTTCGTTTTCTTCATCAAGTTCAAGAAGAGTCTTTAGCTGCTGGATGCTATCCTCCTTATCAGCAAGCTCGGATATCTGCTCCGTCAAAGAGAATTTCAAAGAATCAAAGTCCTTTGATATCTGTTTAAGGATGGCAACAGTATCTTGGCCAGCCAAAACATACTCCTCAGGAATCTTGGAGTTTAATCCAAACTGCTAACCTTCTTGAAAGCCTAGTTGGCGACCGGCCTGCTTAGAAGCTTTAAGGAGGATAGCAACACAATTCCCAAGCTCATCACTAGCCCGGACATCAGCAATGACCTGTTAAAATAATCATACTTAAGTAATTCTACAAATACTTAGAGTATTTATGATAAGAGTAAAAGACACATATCTTTGGAATAGCATCCGCCAATAGCCATTTTTGGTTTGCCTTGGCCTGAATAAGTTCCATCTTGTGTTTAGCACCTTCCAGGGCTTAATCATGGTTTCTGGCATTAAGATCAGTCAAGCGCTTGTCCTTGGCCGCTGACTCAGCCTGCAGGGCTTCCAGCAACGTGGTCTGGTCAGCCAGCATCTTGGATTGTTCATCCAGTTGCTTTTGGAGAGTGATCTTAGCTTCCTCGGCAGCAGACCGGGCAACCTTCTCCGCCTCCAGGGCCTGGCCGGTTTCTCTAGCTTCGTTTATAGCTTTAAGGGCTTCTTCTTTAGCATCTGAAGTAGAGGCCGCCAGCTCATCCCATTGTTCATTCATCGCCAACCAGTCCCTAGTTATTTCATGGGTAGTGGAAATAGAGTTCGCCGAATAATAAGAATGGGAGTTTAGCAACTCTTGGTGAACACTAAGGCGACGCCTCTCCTTTTCACCAGGCGGAAGACACTCTCCCAGGAAATCAAAACATGCGTCCACGTCACGGAATGTCGAATCCCGACGTAAGGACCAGTTAGGGCGGTGTAAGGTAGGGTTTTCCCCCCAGGAGGAGGAGAAGTTGGGGAAGCATATGGAAATGTGCTCATACCCCCTTGATCTCTGAAGTGGTGTACATTTGGAGAAGGCGACGCCTTAGCGTGAACAGTGGTGTCGGCCTCCTCCTTCTTCAGCGGGGAGTCGTCCACCACAATAACCGGATCTTTAGCAGTGTTAGGAGGCGGTGGTGGCGGAAGAACAGAAGAATCCTTCAAACTGGAAATACCTTCAGAGAGGTTATCTAGGTTCACTGAAAAACATCAACAAATGAGTTAGAAACATTCCAATCCACAACAATTAACAAGTGAATAGATTTAGCTTACCTAACGAAGGATCGTCAGCGTCGAGTTGATCCAAACGAGCTTCCAAAGCAGCAGGGTTTGTCTTTTTAGATTTCTTCTTCTTTGAGACAATCTTGACTGGATTAACCTTGCGTTTTCCAGCCGCTTTAGAGACGCCCGCCTCACTCGCTCGATGATCACCCTCAGCAGTGACGTCATCAGACGCAGGTCTCTTACCTTCTGCTTCAATTGTAGCATCATCTTGATCCGCCATTTGGCTAGACGCAGCCCTCTGGCGAGTGAGACCTGCAGATGAGTCCACAGCTCTATTAACATCAGTTGAACAAGCTTCTTCACAAAGTGATGACTCCTCGCTATACGAGAAGAGCACAATCACTCCGCTGGAAGTAATAGCAGTCAAAGGTTTGGGTTTCAAAATGCCCTCACCTTTTTGGATGCAATCTTTAACGAATGCCTCACCTTTGGCATACATCTCTTCGGAAACTTTGGGTTCTAAGCGAAATGCCGTGGGAAACACGAAGTTCGAACTGGTGCGCTCAAGAAAAGGCGCATCCCTCTTATCGATTGGGCGGCGCACCATCATTCCCCCCTCGCGATCCAACAAAGTGCTAAAGTTGGAACCTTCACCTACATAAAGCAAGAAAACAAAGTTAGAAAATACTTAATGACAAAACAGAGATAACAACAAACTTACTCTTGTTGGTCTGCTCGTAGTACGGTTCCAGACTTGGAAATGGCCACAAGCGGCTCATCTTTGCACACACCATCGTCCCTTCATGAATTGGGCGTAGAGGAGTTGGCGTGGAGACCAGTGTTTTTATACCACGCCTGATCCTCATGAGCACTGGCAATAACTACGGGCATGGGAGCGTCTGCTTTATGCTTCGACATCTTGAACGGAATGACGTCCTCATGAATCCATAAAACTTTAGCTTCCAACCATGAAGGCTACGGAGCCACTCCGTGCCTATAATCCTCTTCTCGATGGACGAAAAACTGTACCATCCATCACGAAAGGTCATCTTATAAAAAACGGCAAACATGCCAACAGTCGGTTCTAGGTTACGAGTTTGGCAACAAAATTCGAAATGACGAATCCTCAACATCCCAAAGGGATGGATCTGGGACAAATGAATCCCATAAGTTGTTAAGATCGATCCGACAAATTTGGTAATCGGAATCCAGAAGTTCCCCGTGGTAAAATGGTCCACGTAGACAGCCATTTTATTCGGAGGAGGACTAGTGGCAATAGAACCACTAGCAGGACGTTCCGCTTTCCACTCCGTCGTTAATCCGTAAACATTAACGACATCATTATAATCTTCTTCTTTAATGCAGACGACAAAGTCGTTGATGGTGGGGGTATTCTTCTTCTCTTTAGCCATTTCAGTTTCAAAAAAATTAAGAAATCTCAGAAAGTTGCAGAAAAGTTTCAAGTATTTGAAAGAAATTATGAAAGTAATAAAGATTAAATGGAAGTCACAAGGGTTATATTTATACTCATTGCAATTAATACGACCTATAAAATGACAGGGGAGAGAGAAACCACAGACCGCCAGATGGCTGACACGTCAGGCGGGAAATTCAAGATAGTGCAAACAGACTATCAACGACGTCATACACGTCTTCGTCAGTTTCCCTCAAGAAATTTCTCTCTCCGCCACGTCAGCTTAGTTATCTGAAACTTTCAAACATTTCAAAAAGTTGAGGATCTCAAAGTTATCTTCTAAAAGATATTTTCTTTAAAAAAAAGAATATCCACACAAGACAAGATTTTTTCTCATTAATTATTCAAAAAATAATTACAAAAAGAGAAAGGAAAAATTACAAGTAATAAAAACCTACGAATCTATTCTAAGGGTTTGTGGAAGTTTTGCCTTCCGGAGCCTTTGACGAGGTATCTTCCGAAGAATCGTCCTCAGACTCTTCACTAAGATAGATTTTCAAGAGTTGTAAGCCATCATCTGCGGATGCAAACTCCGAAAGCATTTGCTGAAGCGGGAACACTAGATCATCATGTTCTTTCACCCGCATAGCTCGGGCTTGCTTGACGTCAACTCCATGAAGCGGATGATCTTTAAATGTGCGGTTATTTTGAGCATACTTCATCCCTTCATGAAATCCTATCACACGCCTGAGGGAAGAAGAAGCAGTCATCACATTAGCAAAACTGTCAGTAAGCTCCTTGCTTCCCTTGATATAGCGGACGACCTGCAAGGACAAAAATACAAAAACCTTCAATATCAAATAATAAGAAATAAGCATTGAACATTCAAAGAAGGAAAACTCACAGCATCAATTCCTCGGGTGAGAAACCACTGACGATCCTGTTCCGCCTGCTTAGCTCGCGCCTGAAGCGTTTGGGTTTCCGCTACCATATTCTCATGAGCCTGCAGGAGAGAGTCATAAGCAGTCTGAACCTCAAAGCACTTTTGTCTTTAAGTTCATTTTGCTCTCTTTGCAACTTTAACTCGGCCTCAAGTTCCTGAATTCGAGTACTTTGAAGAGATATTTGATTTTCTAGAGCCGAGTTTGCTTCGTGCGCCCGGGCCGAATCATCTTTCTCCTTTTGAATTTTTGCCCGAGCGGCCTCAAGAAGGGAGTTTTACTTTTCACAAGCTTCCTTCCATCGGCGAACAGCTACAGCGTTACGATCTTGCTCGCTCTTGAGGGATATCTCCGATCGACCTGTCTCCATTTGGCAGTTTGAGCCGCGACACAGTGCTCCTCAGCTTCTTTCTTTGCAGCTTCAGCAGCTCGGCGAGCTTCCCCCACCTTCCCGCCTAAAATGCGCCATTCACTTAAAACCTCTTGGCTGCCGGCCAAGGCATTAGCCAGATGATAAGCCACATTTGTGTGAAGATCATGGCGGGAAAGGTCACGTTGATATGCCATCTCAGCGGGTGGCGTGCAATGCTCAACAAAATCCATGCAAGTCCCAGGGTGAGACAACCGAGACCCATTAGTATTATCCCATGGAGGGACAAACAGCTCATGTTTGTCACCCAGACCCATATCCCCGTAATAACGGGAACCTGAAGGTTTAAGGTGAGCTGGGATAGAAAAATGTTGTTGTTGAGGAGGACGAGGAGGAGATTCCACATTCCTGAACTCTTCTTCGGTAACAGCAGGGTTGTCCTGCTGACCACTAACACCACCCCCAGCCTGAAAAAGATAGTCAAAACGAGTATCAATTTCAGACTGGGTATTGGTTTCCTCCGTTGCAATATCAGCCGGCGGAGCCGGCATCCTATCTTCCACGATAGTTTCAGTTGGAGGAAGGGTCGATTGACTTCCCATATTAAGATCACTCGGTGGAGTAGGCTGCTTAGTCTCAACATCCTCACTTGGAGGAGGAGAGGGTGGCTTTTCAGAATGAGGAGTTGGCGTAGGTAGCTTTTCCGATATGTCCTCACTAAAAAGAAATGGATCTGCATAACAAAGTTATACTTAGCCAAACACTCATATAAAACAATACAGTATTTAAAGAGGGACACATACCTTCAACGGTATAAATGCGGTCAGAAAGGCTATATTGTGGTTTCTTGGGACGGTGCACTTTTCGTTTTTTCTTCGATGGCCCTGCCTCAGTATCCGCAACCTTCACATTTGTGTGCTCCGTCTGAGAAGCTACAAAAGCTCTCTTTTTCTCCAATTCTGCTAACAAAGATGAGACAGATGAAAGTTCAGAAGCACCCGCGTCAGAGTCTTCTCCTTCATCCGAAGCGGAAAACTGAGAATCATCTCCATCATCATCACTTGATGATAAGATGGTAATCGTTCCGTCGGAAGTAACGGCAGTAAGGGGAAGAGGGTTTAGAACATACGCACTTGTTCCAAAGGTGGAATCAGAGGTGATGGGGTCAGCTCTAACTTTCTTAGGAAAAAGAAACTGAGTCTTAATCTTTTCAAGAATAGGCTGATCTCCCGCCTCGCGAATACTTTTTCGGACACACCCCCTGTCTTCAAATAGAGCGTTAATCATAGAAATCCGACCTGAAAAAGGATAGGAACTTAATCATGAAAACACTCACAAAAAGCAAAGAGACAGTGAAAGGTAACTTAAGTTCATTTAAATCTACAAAAATGAGCTCCATAAATTCTGTTGGCCATAAACGACTCATGCCTGCCCACACTAAAGCTTCCTCCGGCAAATCCCGCATGGGTGTTGGTTCCATCGTGAGTACACGATACCATTCTTGACCTTCATGATTAGCGGTAACAATGTTAGGAAAGGCAGAATTCACCGGACGACGAACCATGTTTAACGGCACCACGTCTTCAGAAATCCAAAAGAACTTATTCTGCCAATCTTTAGATACCTTTTCAACTTCATATCCGATGCTTCGGTCAGAAAACCCCTTACACGTTTACCAACCATTACGAATGGCAAGACGATAAAAAACTGGAAACCGATCAATATGTGGCACCATGTCATGTGCTATGCATACGAATTCATAATGGCGAATTCATATTATAGCACGAGGATGCAATTGAGATAAATGGATTCCATAGGCAGTTAACACCTTCTGAAGGAATCTCGTTATGGGTAAACGGAAGTTCCCATGAACAAAATAATCGGCATACAAACCCATTTTCCAAGGCGGTGGGAAACTGGCTATAGAACCAATAGAAGGAAACTCTAGCTCCCACTCGGGTGGGATACCATACGTTTCCAATAACTTTTCATATTCTAAGTAGTCCCATGCAATTTCTATCTCATCAACTTCAGTCTGAATGTTCGACATTTTAGGAAGATCTAAGGAGGACATATAAGAAAGATTCGATACTTTATCAGAGAGAAAACAAAAAGATGACTAGAGAATAAAGACGATAAAACTTCTATTAGAAGATATATATCATTATTTATACCCATCGCAATTAATGCGATGGGATATGAACAGTAGAGAGAGAAAAACATCACCTAACCAGCGACTGACACGTCACGCGGGAAATTCAAAAAAGAGAAAAAGTTGTACAGTCGGGTACAGTGACAGCCGTAAAAAACGTTCCATCACCTGTTCATGCGCCTGCGAGTGGTCAACTTGTCCTTTTTCATGATTATCCATACCATCAGAAGATATTTTCTACCTAACTTCTGAATAATAAAAATCCCCAATACGCATTAAGTCCAGAATTTCATCCGCATAAAGATTTCACATGGAAGAAACACTGGACTGGGGGGACTTGTAGAGGTAGGGTACCAAAAATACCCAAATACCCTTAAGTACCACCCGCGGGTCACAGAGAATCCTCTTATAAGCCACCCGCGGAACACATGGACCACCCGCATATCACGAATGAGGAGGAACGTCCTCACAACACGCGCGAAAGCATCCTGGCATCCTCAAAAGTCATTCGCAGGACGGAATATCTATCCGCCTAAACATCCGGAAGACAATGCCAGTAGGACAGTTGTCATCACTCAAATACTTTCTAGAAGAAGATTCATGACTCTTACTTGGGGAATACGTGACTGAACAGCCAATAAATAAAGGACACCTGGCCAGTTTGTTATAACCGTGCACATGGACAGGGTGCAATCTATCCTATCATTGGGCGACGCGTGTCCAGGTTGTTATACCCATGCATATGGGACGTATAGCTCAACCTATCACAAGAGGACACGCGTCCAGGCAGTTATCAAAAATCTTCTGGAAGAGGACAGCTGGCCCAACCACCTTCCTACATCCTTCGGCTATAAATACCTTGTCAAACGGTATGAGGTATTCATTCACTGACCTACATTCTGACTACACTTAGTCTGTTTGCTTCAGTACTTTTGTAGGTTCCCAGCCGGATCTACACGGAATATCTCGTTCTACGTAGGTGCGGAATCCCTACGTAAGACGTTACGAGCGTAGAAGACGATACGATTAAACACACGTTACAATAAACAAAGACACGTTGTATTGCAACTGGAAACACGTGATACAATGATCACCGAATACACAGACTCTCTGACTCATTACAACTCGAATGACAACTTCTACAATGAATACTTGAATTACTAAACCTAGCCGTAACGATACATATATATCAGACGACAACTTCGCTTGGCATGTTCAGGCGAAGTTGTTCCTAACTTCGCTTGTTCCACAAGTTCGCCTATAACAAGCGAACTTGTGAGAACTTCGCTTACATTCATAACACAAATCCAACTAACTCGATTACAGACGCTAGACACTGAACTACTGACATCATGCACCAACAGACTCCCCCTTGGCAGTAGCTTCATATCTTTATCTTCAAGCACGTGTCTTGTAATCTTCAACAATCTTGTATCTTTCATCTTCAAGCATGAACTCCTTCTCGTACACAAACCGATACTATTCTTTGATATTTCTTCGCTTCGTCTTTCCAAGCAGGAATATAAAATATCTTCTTCTCATTCAGCACCTGCAGATCAGCTTGAGACAAGTTCACTAGATGCATCGGATCATACACTCTTAGCAGCTCTTGTTCATCTTCGTCCTCCATTATTGCTTCAGCTGTTTCACAATCTACATACCACCACTTCAGATCTTTCAGCACATCCTTGGGCATTAGTTTCATCGGCACTTCTTTAAGACACCGAATCGGCTTATACTTCATAATCATCCAAGGTTTGCCATCTGCTCTCAATCCTCGATCTTTGTCTTCAATAAGTTTTCCCTTTTGTGGTTTCAACAGCTCGAACTTCTTCTCTTTTATACTTTCCTTCCAAACAATCTTACCAATGACTCTAGCCATATTATCATCACTTCTGTTTATCAATCCCAATCTGGCTAAGTCTTTCACTTCACATTCTGGCAATGTATTCAATGATCTCAACATCCTTTTGAAGTACTGAACACCATCATATCTTTTAATCACGAAGAGCCTCAACTGCTCATCATATATCCAGCATATAGTCCCCTTTCTTAATTCAGCATAACCTCTAATGTTGTAACTCTTCTTAAACATAGTAGGGACCGCCGGTTTCTTCGTTTTTACGAACCACTGAGCGTAGCCTTCTTTCCATCTAGGCTGCTCTTCCCATTCCGTCTCATCACTTCCCATATCTTTTCTCATATCTGCTTTATCAACATCCGGAATCTCATGCTCAACATTCTCTTCTACTATCTCTCCCTCTTCAATCTCATTATCAATAACTATCTCTGCACCAATCTTCTCTATCTCTTCAACTGGTAATACATCATCATCACCTATACACTCATCATCCATCTCCTCAACATCCACGACCACCACCTCATCACCTGTACTGCCCGCTGCACTTGTTGACTCCCCCTGAGATGTGGAAGTCCCAATAGCTTGTTCAGTTCTTGGCAACTCTCCACCTGCACCTTTCGATGCATTGGGATCATCGTCTCGATCATTTCGCTTTTTAGTCCTCAACTCATCACCTTTACAGCTCGTCTCCCCCTGAGATGCCAAGAACTCCTTCAAAGCATCAATGATTTTGCCATGTTCTACCAGCAGGGACGACTGTATCTAATTCTCTGCAACGAGGCGCTGAATAGCATGGGTCTGGATAAGATTCACCCTTGATTGTTCTGCCACGACCCGTTCAAGTGTTGCTATTCGTTCAGAGTCTGATAAGGTTGCATCGAAATCAAACCTCAGATGTGATATATCTTGAGTATACTGAGGAGGGGTTTCCAATGTAACCGGGACCTCAGAAGTAGGCGTAAATGTAACCGCAGGTGGTATTGTAGCCGACAACCCTGCAGTCGCTACAACCGTCGACTCAATAAATCTTGCCACGACCTCCGTTAAAGTAAGAGTTGGAGGCGGCAAAGATACAATCTCCGGAGTCGATAGCTGGAATGTAGTGGGTGGGAGGCCAAATGAGGATGAGGTAGCCACCACGGGAACATCCGTGGCGCTTGGCCTTGTAACTTGCAACGATGAAGGAACCATGGTCATACCGGACAGTGAGGGTGGGGTGAAACGTACCACCCTTGAGCTCTCACCAGCTCCCGAAGCTGCATCTATCCGTTCCCTTCTTGATCTGCGAATCAACTGATGTACTTCTTCTTCATAATCTGACTCGCTGTCATCATCAGTTCTCTTTCTTTTCCCATGAATACGTTCTTGATTTACCAAAATTCGTCTCGCTTCAGCCACTTCATCATCAGAATCAGAATCAGCCACCGATGTAGCTGTCCTAGTCACATTCACACTCGAAGCCCTTTCAACTGAGACGTGTACGTTTTCTTCAGGGTCAACCCTATCCATATCAAAGAATCCTTGACCGCCAAACTCTGCATCAAGGTCTACATTCTCCTCCGGTGACACAACAGGAGCAGCAGGTATAGCTTGAGGTGCTCCAGCCTGTTGTGGTTGAGGATCCCGAAACTCGTCCCCACGAGCTGGCACATACTCCGGGTTGATCAAGTACCCAAATAGTGGAGTATGTCGAGGACGGAGCTCAGGTTTGCTCCTCGCACTGGAAGATCTACACTGGGCGAAGATCCTTTTACTCACACTTTCTACATATCTGATTGGGCGACGCTGAGATAACATGGGAGCAACATGATTCAAGATCATTTGGAGGAATCTTGGATACATGAGAAATCTCTCACGCGCCATCGCTCTTCTCTGTCGATCTATCTCGTAAAAGACCATCTGACTAAAGCTGTAACGCTTATTGTAAGTCAGAGCAGTCATCGCCGACTGCATGGTCGCACCCATACCATCCGTACCAGCCTTTCTCCCCGACATGCACACAATCATGACATGCATGAGAAAGCGCCACTGGTCTAGTAAGAACCCCTTCCTTCTCTGAGTATCTTCCAAGGGACCAGAGTATCCCATCCTCAGAAACGCACCATCTCGAAATGGAGCTACGAAATCTGTCGGATCATCTCTCGTCTCATCTCCAAACCGTAAAGCCGCCCGGATCTGTTCAGATGAGAACTGAACAATCTGATTGTTGACCGTTGCAAGCATGACCGGGGGCTCGACACGACAGTCATATTCCACTGTCTGCCAAAAATCCTCAATGTTTGGCAAGGATATCGGCAGTGTTGTGGTAATCGCGTGGAATATACGCGAGCGGAGTAAGAACGTGATGATCTCGCAGAAATCATCAACACCACTCGCGTCCGGGTCTAATGTTATGTACATGTTATGACTCGGGAAGAACTGTCGGTTGTTATCTCCTCCATCATCACCACCAGCACCGCCTGCTCCAGCTACAGCAGCCATTTCTGCAACAAACAGACCAAGTTAGATAAACGTCAAGGCAAATCACAAGTTCGCCTCTTACCATGAGCGAAGTTGTGATTTATTCTGTATAGGCGAAGTTAGAGGTGGGGCGAAGTTGGGAACAACTTCGCCTCAACTTGAACTTCGCCTGTTAACAGTTAATAAAAATAAAGGACCAGGCGAAGTTAATGATAACTTCGCCTAACCACAACATCGCCTCATATACTGTTGCATAGCGACGGTCACAAAATGCACCAACAAACTCCCCTTTGACCGTTGCTCTCAATTCTAACAAACACAAAAGATCATCTGTTACAAAACATGCACCAACAGACTCCCTCTTAACTGATGATCTTCTGTTTGCTCTTCAACCAGCCGTGTCTGAAACTGTCTTGTAGCTTCACAAATCTACCAATCACCCAGCGTCTTCATATCAGATCTCCCCTTCAGTGTAAGCTTCTCCGACTATATAGATTGAGGTCTTTGAAATGCATGCATCCCCGTGCCTAATTGATCATCTCAACCAATCACGTGAGTCCTTCTGACTTCACCAACACGTGAAGTTCTTCTAACTTCACCAACACGTTAAGTTGGGCTCCCTCCACAACTTCACCAACACGTCGGCATACGATAAGGTTTAATCTTCAACTACTCAACATCAAGTGATCAATTTCATCTCAAAACCACCTTGACAGAATCTAACACACATGACCATTAATTAATCCGAAGCATCTTCAATCACCAGAGATAACGATCAAGAACATAAACACTTTAATTCCCGATTAAATCCAACTTGTTCCAGACTTTTCACTTTAATAAATAAGCATCACGTTTCAGGATCCAATTCTCGAACGCCTTGAAAATAACATAAATAATATGCTCTGACCGCAATCCAGTAATGACGAAAACCTTCAGTTCAATTTGACTTTCTTCAGTTGGTCAACCTCGAACAACAACTATTTCATTGCCCACAAACACCCAAATATGTGTCAATATCCAGTTCCAATCAATATCCCATTCACAACCTCAACTCCATATCCAGAGTTGACACGTATTTGTTCACACGTAAGACCAAGAGATAACAAGTTTCACTCGTTGACGGAACAACGTCTTCGGTCTTACAATAATCGTGTACACCTGGCCATACAGACGAAAACTCCAAACAAACAAAAAAAAAATTTTTTACTTTTTTTTTTTTTGGATAACTTCGCCTAAAGTCAACTTCGCCTAAAAGTCAACTTCGCCGAATATGAATCGGCAACAGATTAGTCTGTCAATTCGACGTGTAGTTGGTGAATTTTGGAGATTGCGGATCAGTTAACACATATTTTGAGACGATCTAGACGATTAATATGTTTACAACCACGTGAAAAAGGTTTGAAAATCGGTGGTTAGGTTTCGAAATACGGAGGTTATGAAACGGGTCGAAACGACCGATGATTAACGTCAATGATGTCGATTAAAAGATGTAATAACCCTACACACCTTTAACACGGAATGAACTCGAGAAAAATATGACACAGATTGAGTCGATAGCTAAGTTTGCTCAGGGTTTCAGAAAAAAGTTCGCTGGTTTCAAGAAGATAAGTTCGCTGGTTTTGAAAATAATGAACATTTTGACCTTAAAACTTCTTTATATAGGGTCAAAGACATAAAGGCGAAGTTTTGTAGGCGAAGTTATGGATAACTTCGCCGATATAGAATTTTACAAAACAAACCCCATAATTTGAACAATTTGTAATTAAGTTTTAAAACAACCTTTAAAGCGTTAAATGATATGATCAAGACCAAGTAACCAGGTATAAAATCAAACAACTACATAAGTAGAAAAATATTTTAACTATAAAGTACACGGGATCAAATTTCAGTCTCGACAGGGACTACCATGTTTTAGAAAAGATCCGAACAGGAATCATACTAATTAAGTGACTGTCACATAGATCCGTGTTCAGCTGTATTATGACATAAAGAAACAGGTTGTAAGCAGGTAAATAACTTAAAATGGTTTTCATCGTTTCTGTGATACGGGTTAGGTTCAATTAAGCTCAAAACTTAAGTGGGCATCAACTCAGAGATTATGATGCCTCCTATCTATTCTCAAAGCGTATTTGGCTTTCCCCAAGTCACCCCGAGTTGACCTCGACCCGTAGTGTCTGATTAACTAGAAAGTACTCTTCGATCTTAGACTCTTTTTCCCGTTCTCTTTCGTACATCTTGATTGAGAAATATTAACATTATGAACTCTAGAATGTCTCAATAATTCACATTTTTTTTAAGTATTTACACAACTTCAGAGTAGTAAACAACTGCAAGTCTCGAATCTGGATCACTACAGTGTCTTGACACGCTATCTTCACGGGAATCAGAACACTCACGGGCTCGTGTATGACTGGGTAATCGCTTTTCTGCCTATCATTCGGAAAGATATATATGGAGACATGCACAACTCTTAAGGAGTGTCCACGTAAAATCGAGTAGATTTAGTTAGTATCACTTCTACTTTTACGCACCATAAAAAGCTACCATGACATACAATGACTGTTCTAAAGTCTTTTAGGCCTAACAACTTCACTAGTTAAGCACACAGAATCAGTATATCTATCACTTTCCAAGGTTGGATCAATTTTCTGTTAAACATAGTAAAGGAACTTCTTACGAAGTAGTAGACTTGAAAAATAATTTCATCTACCGAAAAAATTTTAACTTCAATCGCCCCGATCAAATCGAAGTTTCCCGTAAATGGCTATCCCGAAGATCCAATGGATCAGCTGGACCGCCACATACAAGGATGTGTACTTCTAACTAAGTATGATAGACTATTTTTCAGCAAAAGAATGAAAACACATCATAAACCGCCCCAGTCACTTTCAGTCATCTGGTTAATGGCTATCCTCATATTCTACAAGTAGAAATGAGGACCAAACATATCCGAAGATATGTCCTTCAAACTGAGGCAACCGACATAATTCTAAGCGATAGTGACGTTTTTTTTTTTTTAAAACAAAAACACAAAATACGGTTACTCGGGATTGATCATCCCATTCAGCTCAACAAGGTTTTGAAAACGATTTTTGTCAAACGCTTTAGTAAACAAGTCAGCGAAATTATCTAGCGTATCAACCTTTTCGAGCACAATCAGTTTCTTTTCAGCACAATCCCGTATAAAATGATGACGGATGTCAATGTGTTTAGTTTTACTGTGCTTTACGGGATTGTTAGTTACTGAGATAGCAGCAGTGTTATCAATGCAAATAGGAGTATGAGTGAAATTCAGACCATAATCGCGCAACTGTTGTTGAATCCAAAGAACCTGGGAGCAGCAGTTGGATGCTGCCATGTATTCTGCTTCACAGGTTGAAATGGCGACTGAGGTCTGCTTCTTGCATTGCCATGACACTAATCTGCCTCCAAGAAACTGACATCCACCTGTTGTTGACTTCCGACTCTAATTGCACCCTCCATAATCAGAATCCGTGTAGGCGACCAACTCCAAGTCTCCTCCTTTTGTGTACCACAACCCTAGCTTAGGCTTGCCTTTGAGATATCGTAATATCCTCTTCGCACCCTTCAAGTGAGATTCCTTTGGGTTTGCCTGAAAGCGAGCACAAAGACAAACTGCAAACATTATATCAGGCCTAGAAGCAGTTAAGTACATTAAAGAACCTATTATTGCCCGATATTGGGTTGGGTCCACGTCTGCATCGTTGTCTGAATCAGCACCCAATTTATGGTTGACGCAGACTGGAGTATCAAATGGAGTGCTGTCCTCCATCTTGAAGTGTTTGAGAACGTCATGGACATACTTAGTCTGATGAATGAACATCCCATCTTTCTTCTGATCAACCTGCAGTCCTAAAAAGAAAGTTAGTTCACCCATAGCACTCATTTCAAACCTCTTTTTCATGACGGCCTCAAACTCCTTACACATGGCGACTTTTGATGCAGCAAAGATAATGTCGTCCACCTAGACTTGCACCAGTAGAAAGTTGCTCCATTTTCTCTTAAAGAACAATGTGCTATCAATCTTACCTCTTTCAAACTCATTCTCAAGCAAGTAATCGGATAAAGTTGAGTACCAGGCACGAGGTGCCTGATGTAGTCCATACAGCGCTTTACTTAGCTTGTACACGTGATCGGGAAAGTCTGGGTCAGGAAAACCCGGAGGTTGCTCAACGTACACAACCTCATCGACTTTACCATTAAGGAACGCACTCTTCACATCTAGCTGAAATACCTTCATCTCCTTGTGTGCAGCAAATGCCAAAAACAATCGAATGGCTTCCAATCTCGCCACAGGAGCAAACACCTCATTGTAATCAATCCCCTCTTGCTGATTAAAACCTTTTACAACCAGCCTCGCCTTGTTCCTGATAATGATCCCTTTCTCATCTCTCTTGCATTTGAAAACCCATTTTGTGCCAATCGCATGCACATCCTTCGGTTTGGCAACCAAGTTCCATACTTCCATCTTCTTGAACTGGGCTAACTCTTCTTGCATGGCTTCGACCCACGAGCTGTCCTTGAGAGCCATTTGATAGTTCTTTGGTTCAATCTGGCTGATGAAGCAAGTGTACAAGCATTCGTTAATTATGCCTGTTTCTTTAATACTTGTGTAAACACAGGTGTGCTCATTCAAGCTTTGTCTGGTTTGTACACCGTCGGACAGATCACCTATCACATTCTCCAAAGGGTGATTTTTGTGAAATCTCGTAGTCGAAACCGAACTGAGTTGTAGATTGTCTTCCAGGTTCGAAGGTATCTCGTCAATGGGTGATTGTTGTTGAGAGTGAAACGGATTGAAGAATTCCTCTTCAGTAGAGGCAGCAGGGGTATCAACAGCATTTGACGAGGAAGGCTGACATTCATCATACTGCGGTCGTTGCACCAAAGTGTCTTCCTCATCGTATATCATCTTCGTAGCAATTCTCTCATCAACTTCTGCACAATCCAAGTAAGGTATGTTAAAAGATTTAAAAAGTCTATCATAGTCGAAAACCCCGGCGGGTCCCGTGCTTGGTTTTGGTGATTTGTAACTCGTGATATCAGTGTTACACACCACCTCAACCTTGCTGGTCGATGTATTAAAGACTCGTCTGTTGGGAGTCCCAACAACATATCCGACTAAAACACCTTCGTCGGCTATTTCAACAAATTTAGAATTTGTCTTTAATATCGAACACGGGGACCCGAATGGTTCTAGACCACTCAAGTTGGGCTTTCTCCCATGCATAAGTTCATAACATGTTTTATTCAGTCTTTTAACAGTTAAAACTCTATTAAGGATATAACAGGCTGTTGCAACAGCTTTAGCCCAGAACACCACAGGAAGTTTCGAATCAGCCAGCATTGTTCTGGCTCCTTCAATTAACGTTCTGTTCTTCCTCTCAGCCACTCCATTTTGTTGCGGAGTATACGGAGCGCTGTACTGGTGTTCTATCCCTTTCTGTAAACAGAAGATCTCCATCTCATAGTTTTTGAACTCTGTCCCATTGTCACTCCTGATGTATTTAACCCTTTTCCCCATGATATTCTCAACCTTGGTAATCAAATTCTTTACCATCTGAACCGTTTCATCCTTTGACTTCAGGAAATATACCCAAGAATATCGAGAGAAATCATCAGTTATCACCAAGCAGTATGATGTTCCTCCTAGACTTTTTACATTCACGGGACTGAAGAGATCCATGTGAAGTAGGTCTAGGGTACTGGCTATAGAATTAACCTTCTTGGTGTGATGGGATTTCTTGTGTTGCCTTCCCTTTTTGCACGATAAGCATTGGTCTTCAAAGTTGAAATTCTTCAAGGGAACACCCAACACCAGCCCATTCTTGACAATGTAGTTCATTTTCCGAAGATGAATATGCCCCATTCTTCTATGCGATAACTCGGACTCCGATTCAGTTGCTTTTGACAGAAGACACGATTCTTCTGTGGCCATCTCAGTCGACCTCATGTCCATAATATTCGTATTCTTTTCTCTTGGAGCCTTCATAACAATCCAATCCTCTGGTATCTTAAAACCAGGATACAGCACGATCGCCTCATTCTTGGTAAAGTGCACGGTGTACTCTTTGTCACAGATCTGCGATACACTCAGTAGATTATGCTTCAGTTCTTCAACAAAATTCACTTTCTCTAAAGTCATTTTTCCATTCGTCACCGTCCCAATTCCTGTAATCCTTCCACCGCTCTCTCCAGCAAAACTCACTCTTCCTCCCTGAACAGGTTTCCATTCGTGTAACAAATTCTTGTTACCCGTCATGTGCCGGGAACAGCCGCTATCCACAACCCATAGATTGTTTGCAGCCCTGTTCAACTGTTCCTGCACGATTAAACCAGAGGATTAAAATCTGGGGACCCAAGACCTATTGGTCTTGGGTCGATACATCCCGTACTTTGGCTGTCCAAAGTTAGTATCAGAATAATTTCTGTAAGTCCTAAAAGGATACCTTCTTGTAGATTGTCTATGAGGCCATCCAAACCTTCGTGAATTAAATGAATTATTACTTATGGTTTGGTTGTTAGTAGTGAAAAACTGAGATCGATTTCTTTGAAAACCTGGATTAGTCCAATTTCTGAACTTTGGTGAGTTTTCATTTTTACCATTATCGTAAGTTCTATTCTCAGTTTTTGAAGGCCTCATACCTCTGAATCTCTGCTTCAGAGGGCAATCAGCAATTAGGTGTCCTAATTGATTGCATCTGAAACAACTCCTGTGTTCAACTTTCTTATCAATAGTTGTCTTAGATGTTGAGGCTGTATTACTGCCCGTTTGTCTCACATATGGTGGGACATACGGGTTTAGTGGAGAATTCTTTTCAGTTGTTTTAATTTTCTCTCCACTTTTTGGTAACACTGCCTCTTGTTTTGTCTCACTCAACTCGGATGACTTGTCCGAGTTTGATGAGACAGGACTAGGAACAGAAATCTTCACATTAGAAACAGGCTTACTCGTTTCGCCTTTACTAACTTCTGGATCTTTAATAGTAACCTTAACCGGAACTGTCTGACCAAAATCAACATCAACAGATTTCTGATTACTAGGATCATAAGTGTAATTATGATTGTAAGGTGGTGGAACTTCATGATATCCAATTCCTCCCCTTTTAACTGGGGAACTTTGATCACTAACGAGGTGATCAAGTATAGCAGAGGAATTTCTGAATTGCTCAAGTTTTCTGTTAAGTTCCACCACTTTCACCTGATGATCAGCTATCTGTTTATCCCTTTCAGCTATTAGTTTGGTTTTCTCTTCTAACACTTCATAGCTAAGATCAATTACTTGTATTTTCTCAGCTAGGCTGGTTTTAAGACTTCTAATATCTTTCTCACTAGCTTTTATTTTTACCTTATAACTGTTTTCTCTAGCTTTAGTGAAATGATGATCTTATTTTAATATTTTAAATTGTGCATCCAAACTGACAAACTGATCAGTTATAGTTGTCAATTGTTCAGACAGATTTTCACATTTAGTACAAGGTAGTTTAGTACTTACCTCGGAGAGCTGGTCTGTCACTTCTGCCATGTAAGCTTCATTTTCGCCAGTTCCTTTCTCACTTCCTGCAGTTTCGATGTTCACCAAATTGGCCTGTTCGAACACTTCTTCAACATGCAGATTCCAGTTGTACTCCCCGTTCTGTCTGGATATCATGGCTCTATTCTCATTACTACCCCCACTCTGTTGTGTAGACCTGTTTTGACTGCGTTCTACACGTTCATTTGTGCACTCTTTCGCAAAATGGCCATTTTGTTGACAGTTGTAACACCGCACCTTTGACTTGTCAAAACCTGGTCTTTCACCAACAAACTTCCTACCAGTCTTCTTCATAAACCGTTTAACCCTTCTCACAATCATCGCCATCTGCCACTGCAGATCCATCTCTTCCAGATCATCAGCATCGATCTGATCATAGTCTTCGTCTAACGTTGCAGGATCAACAATCTTGCCTTGAATGTAATTTTCATACGAAGCAATGAAAGATGCATAGAGAGCAAACTGCTGTTCAGCAGATTTAACACTCATGGGCATCTTAGAGTAGTTGTTGTTGGGAACACTTGAAGAGAAACTACTCTTGGTTGCTTGAGGTTTAGAAGCATTAGTTCCACCAGCTACAAAGCACACATCACCATTCATGTTGAGAGATACATGACCTTCATGTGTTGAGTTAGCGCCCGACTCTCCCTTTGAGTAGTAAGCAGATGATTCAGACTTCGAACTTGAACTTGAGTTAACTTTTGCATCATACATTCCTGGATCTTGAACCTGATCAGTAGGTGTCTCTTTTCGAACCATGTTTAGTTCAAAAGTTCGTAGCTTGTTAACTGCTGTTTCCAAGTCATAGTCGGCAAAGTCTTTGTCTTCTCTCATCAACACAGTGTACATCTCCCATTTCGGTGGGAGAGCATCAAGAAGCTTTTCAAAAATCTCATCTTCTTTGTAAGCAATTGAATAATTGCTGAGTTCTGTCATCAGGTGATAATATCTAGTGATGATATCATCAAGTGATTCATTCTTCAAGTACTTGAACACCAAGAATTGGGTTTTAAGTAGTTTAATCTTTGATGCACGAATCCCCACATTACCCTCAAATCTGTTTTCAAGCGCTTCCCAAAGCTCTCTGGCAGTTTTATACTTCCTGAAGGTGTGAAGAATCTCTTGTGGAAGAGCCATAGTTATCGCAGCATGAGCTTTGCTCTCAGCCTCATACATTTTCTTCTCTTCTTCTTCCATCTTATTGTATTTCTTTATCTGTTCACGAACCTCATACAAAGCAGTTGGTGGAATGTAACCATCTTGTATGCACACCCACATCTTAGCATCTTGGTATTTGACATACTGCTCAAACCGATCTTTCCACGCCACAAAATCGGTTCCTTTCAGCATCTTCGGTGCCTTAGTAGCTGAACCCGCTTCCACTTCCATCTTCACCAGTTCCGTAATATTGATTGAAGACATCTTTCACGAAACACAAAGAAACCCGAAAAATAAATTTTTTTTTCTTAACAGTACTGTAGGCGAAGTTGTGGATAACTTCGCTTAAGTCTTATCTTCGCTGATTCTTAACTTCGCTCTCTTTCTTAAATTCGCCTGTTTTGGCGAAGTTGTGAATAACTTCGCATAAGTTAAGCGAACTTGTGAGGTAGGCGAAGTTGTGGGTAACTTCGCTTGAGATAAGCGAACTTGTGAGGTAGGCGAAGTTGTGGATAACTTCGCTTAACCTTATATCTTCGCCGAAACCCTACGAACAGTGACGGCAACTTCGCCTGATGAACACGATGGTTTTGCAGGTTTGATTTCTGGATTTTGCGAGGTCTGCGAAGGTGTTATGGGTTGTTTATGATGGTGGGAGGTGAGTAGGACACAAAAACTCGGTAAACTCGTCCCGCGAATGGTCGAACGGAACGATTTCTACACCCGCGTGATAATCCCGAACCACACAATCACGAGCAAAAGCTCTGATACCAATTGTAGGTCCCCCCGGGGCGTCGCCGATCGATACAAGATCCGCACGATGTCTAGGAGTGCGGAATCCTCCTAGACTCGTTTATTGGTGTAGAAGACGAAGAACACAGTTACACATACATAAACACACGAACAAACACAAGAACGGGATAAACGAATCTGCAGATCCTTTCATATAATAATCATAACTCATTACATACCAAACACGAAAACAAAGACACGACCGACCCGAGGTGAGCTCTACCTCGGGTCGTCCCACACGACTCTCCCTCTCTGTTTCTCTCTAGACAATTGAACTACACAAAACACACTCTAACTTTTCTGGATTCCCAACTCTAAACAAGACACACCTATATATAGATACAAAACTTCGCGGGCTTGGGCTTGGGCCTGTAGGCGAAGTTGTTTGGCGAAGTTGTTCTAACTTCGTACTTCGTTTCCGCTGAACAGAATTGCATAGCGACGGTCACAAAATGCACCAACAACTTTCTCCCCTACAAACGTTACTGATTCTCACGCCGGAGGGTGGTTACAGGAAGACCCCCCCCCCCTCTTGTCCTTCCTGTAACGAGACTCACGGTGTTTGTTTTGCAGGTTCCAATCATTAGACTTTGGGAAGTTATACTCATATCATTGGTAGTAATTATCGTATCTTACCCTGTGGACTCATTAGATCCAAGACCCATACCTGGGGATCGGATCCGTGTTTCTTCACTCATAAAAACAATAAGAACATATCTTGGGCGTTCGTTTTGATAATACGTGGATGAGATTTATGACACACACCAAACTACCTTAATTAAAACTTTAAAGGAAAATCAAGTGAATAATTGGAATTTTTAGCATCCCCAGATTAATCACGTCCCTTGAAAATAGCACATAATGGTATTCTTGTCAGTTATCAAAATTTAAGGACAATTAAATTTTAAAAACTATTATAGATAACCAACAATAAAAATCTAGAGTTACTTCATATAATCAAATTGTTGACATGTTGTTAACTCGAATTGCTCTTTTTATTTTTGAAAACTCACAATATTTTTAATATACAAGTACATATTCTGAATATATATATATATATATATATATATATATATATATATATTATCATCAATAGAGAAACTAGTTTTGTTAGTTTTGTGATATTGAATATTGATTTCGAAATAGAAAATGATTTAAACTGTAAAACCGATTACATGATTGTAGGAATTTCTAAAATTCATATGTAAAGACAAATATATAAATGCTTTTTATCCTGGATTTAAGATATACCATGTGTCATTATGTAAATAGTTATGATAAAAAGTAAGTTAAAAGCAGTTACCGCATTATGTATTAAAATGGTTAGGGTGAAATACAGTATATGTTACGTAAATGGCAGTAACGTAGTTGTGGTATATATAGTAAACCAAAGCAGTGTCAGTAACATTAACCATATCAATATTGTTATTTGTAGGTGCTTTAATAAAAATATCTAAACATATTTATTTGTCTAGTGCACATGTAAAAATTTTAAATAAGAGATTTAATTACTAAAATATTTTTGTAATGAAAAACATTGTGCGTGACAGATCGGTTGCAGAAGGAATACTTAATCAATTTCTTTACTCATTATGCTTGTGGAGTTTTCAAAAACCTTAGAAATTAAAGCGCTAGAGGTTTTGAACACATTACCCTTATTTTGTGGAGCGTGTTTAGACTTGATGCCAAAAACATTAATTGCTTGTAGTGGTTTATCATATCATAAATTAATTTCATGTTCCAAATAATTTGATTAAAACTTTAATATTAAACAAACACGATTTGTAAAATTGGAGGTCGTATGATATTCACCTACAGAAGTTAGGTTCGGTAATGGCACTTCAGTTGTTATTAATGGTAAGGGACATATACTAGTAGGGACACATGGTTAAAATAACGAAGATATATATGAAATGACATCTACCTAAATTCAAATTAATAAAATCCTGACATGCCTAAATACTAATCTACCCATTCCTCACAGGTCTAATTACTATGTTTAAGCTTTCTACAGGAAAGAGCCTTTGCTCTGATACCATAGCTGTAACACCCCGTCCTGGATGGGCTGACGTGTCACAATAAACATGGTTTCTGAACAAAAGACAAAATTATATTTATTTACTTGTCAAAAGTATAATACATTAGACAAAACAAACTTTAGGTTAATTTACAACTCGCACGGTTAAAAGATATTTTATTTATATCCTGGTGTTTTATTCTTCTCTCTTAATCCCGCCCGAAGTAACCTGAGGACCTGAAAAAAATTTAATAATAACGGAATGAGCCGAATGCTCAGTACGGAATAATAGGCTCAAACAATTAATGATTTAATGCAACGTAATTTATATTGAACTTACAATTGATGATACGATACAAAGTAACCTTATTAAAAATCAAAACGTATCATACGGATGTACCCATAAGCGAACATAAAACGTGACAATATGCAGGTAGCTACTGCTGCATATTTATCACATGAGATGGCGAGCTGGCATACCTACTATCCATCTCCTTAATATTAATCCTAGGATCGATCCATATGCCTCTTAATAGCCATATGTACCACACTTTTACTTAAGAGACGCCGTGAACTGATCTCATCGTCACGGTTGGTGCACAGGTTGTCGATGTTGCAACAACATGCTCGTGGGACACTCCACGAGAAGCGGCACTCAGGGTATCGGAATGAAAATAATCTTATTCACATAACTCATAGTAAATATAAAAACGTAACATATATCGAAACATGCGATAATGAATACAATTAACACAATCTATCGCATGCCACCAAGCTAAATTCAATATCATAGTCAGAATAAGAATTCAACGGTAAGTCAACTTTAATGATACGAGGAGTTTCCCAAGTATATGAATTGATGGGTTTAGAACAAATGAATATGAAAGCAATAAGGAGTGACGGTAAGGATCCGTACCTTTAATGCTCAAAAGCCACACCGACTTGTGTTAAAAGTGTTTACAATCATCAACCTACGAGTTAGATTCTTTTAGAAATATATTTGTTTGACTTAAAGCATGCGTTAAAACTTTTTTTAAACATTCACTATTTTATATATATTACTTAGTTATATTCTAATTTTTCTTTTAGATTTAAGCGTTTCTAACGTTATAATATATAACTCATGATATGACCAAAATAAAATGTTAAGTTTGTATAACAAAAATCACAATATTAGGATCACGTTGTAATCATTATTTATTATTACAAATATGGCTGATAATGTTGGCTTACGTAAGTTTACATCAACTTATTATCATGACAAAATGGCAAAACTACTCCTTTATATTTTTATGTTTTTTAAGTGGTTGTCCTTTAGCAAACTTAATGATAGACAACATCCTTTATGTTCAAAAAACCTTGAACGGTTTATCCATTTCACTAACGAGGGTTAGTTTTTCTCGTTAAATCTAGTCATGTGCACCTCATGTGAGGACAATTTAGTCATTTTACCCCCTTAAGGGTTATTTTTGTAATTGACCTAAAATTTTGGTCTATGAATAAAATTAAATAAATCTCTCTTTCTCTCAATATCTATCTCTCCCTCTTCTGCCACCCACCTCCTCCACCGACACCCACCTTTGTCACAGCCACCACCGTCACCCACCTTTGCCACAGCCACCACAAACCACCGCATCTCCACCATCTAGCCAACTCCTGCAACTTAACCTACCTGTCGTTGCCATCCCGTCCAATTCATCTTCATTATCACCATCTGAATTTCAATTCATCACCGCCACAACCGATTTTTTCAGCGAAGTGGGCATGAGAGGACTGATAATGGTTAGCTGGTCTAGTCGAGCCAACAACCACTCGTGGCAGCGGCGATGAGTTTGGGTTTCCCCGTTGCAAATATCCAACTCAGATATTGCTTCATCTCGACCTGGAGCTTTCAGTTTGAACAAATTCGAACTCAAATCTGGCTTCAGATCGGTGTTGGTAGACATGGCGTTCGTCTTAGACCGGTGGTGGTCGTTCGTCTGAGACAGTGGTCAACGACAGAGAGGATTATCAGAATTTGGTAGGTAGTTTTTTTTCTAGATCGGTTGTGTTCGTCGTGGTGGTGGTCGTCGTTCATCTGAGACGGTGCTGGGGCTGTTCGTTCAACTGAAATAGTGGTGGTGGCATTCTCCATTCTTCAAATTATTAGTCTAATTATAACATAAAATAATATGTGTATCCTTATACAGATATTGTATAATATAATATGAGTATTATAATTATTAAAAAGGATATTAATATGTTATTGATATTAATGGTGAAATGACGGATATATCCTCATGTGCCTTGCACATGATTAAATTTAACGAAAACATTTAACTGGGTTAAGGTTAAAGGACTTAACATGAAAAAGATTTGAAACATGAGGTATGCTTTCTGCTATATGTTTGGCTCCATTGAAAAAGCGTTCAAACGTAAAGGACGTCTTTCACCGTTTTGTCTATTATTATTTACTAAAGTAATTAATAATAATATAACATTTACTTTATAAGATAAATGGATATAATTAGTGTAACTCTCTGGAATCATATTGATGGGTCTATATCAATTATTCATGGCTAAAAATAAACAGATAGTACACAGACTTTGATTCCAACCATAAGTTATTTATCTAAGGTGTTTCTTATTAACTAGTTCAAGTAAATCTCCCTTTGTTTTAAGTATCAAGATTATAACAAAAATTATACATTGCTGGAACTTCGGCTTCTTCAACTTCGCCGGAAAACGAGCAGGTTGACTGGAAAACTGTACAGGGGTGGTGATGTGAACGGAAGTTGCTAACAAAGTGAAGGTAAGTAAATATAGGTAGTAATAATGAAGGGTCGTCGGTAAATGTCGGATGCGTTGTGATGTTGATCGCGGTAGTTCAAAGACGGCAAGGGTTCGCTATGGATCATTGTAGATGGTGAACCAAAGAAACTGTTTTAGTTTTTGGGCTCATTCCGGTTTACCGGAAACATGATCGGTTATTGGAGTTTAGAGACGGAAGGTGGAAGGCGTGAACGTTCAAAGTTTTAAGATATGTATTTATAACTAGATTTCTTTGTGCCGAAGGTTTGGATATGGATGTATAGCTGACGTTTGCAAGACCTCATATGAATACTCCCTTCACCAAATAGCCTATTCTCACTTAATTCTATCCTAATTTACGTTTGATCCTATCTGTGTGTTTTTATATATATCATTTACTATTAACTTTTCTTGATAATTATATAAAAATTATATTCTTTATTTGTTTATATACCTATGGGATCTATACGTAAAATAAACTTATTTATTATATTTACACATTTTTTTTTGGTATCACAGTATTGCATATAATTATTAGTGTTGTATTTTCATATATTCAATAGTGTGTATTGTATAATGCAATTGTTGTATTATATGCAATAAAACACTATTGTATATATACAATAGGCATTAAAGCATATATGCACTACACCGATAAGGGTTTTTTTTAGTAACAATATCATCTTATTAGAAAGAGTAAAGAAAAAAAATCAAAAAATGTTTTTTAAAAAATAGTTAAAAATAATTCTCTACTAGTTCTATAGTTCTCTATTTAAAAGGAGTTCTCTCCAGATCTCACCCCTATATATATATATATATATATATATATATATATATATATATATATATATATATATATAGTATATGTTTAAGTTCAAGAGAGAAATGATATTAGTGCGAGAAATTAATATGAGCCACTAGTTTTATTTTATGTTTTAAATATTTAAAAATAAATAAAAAATATGTAAATGCAACAATAAATGCATTCTCTCTCTTTTCAGTTAATACAACTAATATAACCATAATAAATCTCTTTTTGAATTAATATATATAAATAATTTAACTATAATTAGTAAAAAGATAAAAACACTACTTTAGTTTTATTTTTTATTTACACATTCTTCTTTTTATTCCACATAAATACAATTTATTCATATAATATTATTTCTTTATATTAAAAAAATAATTTCCACTCAATTTATTAGCATATATTAACGTGTTTTTAACACTACACATAATATATATTTTTTTTTTCAATTGGTATGCCTATAAAAATTATTGTCATAAATAATAATAGAAAAATATCATACAAATGTGTTCATTAAAATATAAACAATAGATATACAACCTACCCAAAGTTATATAACCTACACTCGTTTTGAGCAATATAAACGTACAACATACAAAAAGCATACAACTTACATATGTAATTCGACATCAACAGTTATATAAACTACACAAAGATACACATATCCTACACATGCGTAGGTTATACGTTTTCTTATTCGTAGAATAAGTGTAAGTTATATGTTTTTGTGTATGTTGTATATTTTTTATTGACATTTAATTCAAACATGTGTAAGATAGTTTTTTTATATTATTCATCACAATGTAACTACGTGTTGATTGATATTGATATGTTAAGTTTGAAGAAATTGGTTTAAAATAAAAAGAAATTAATGTATGAATAAATTGTATTTGTGTAAGATAAAATTTTCATGTATAGGTTATATGTTTTCGTGTGCATGTGTATCTTATTGATGATGAATTTTGTGTGTAGGTTATATACTTTTCCTGTGTAGGTTGTATGTTTTTTGTTGATATCTAATGCAAACACATGTAAAATAGTTTTTTTATATTATTCATTATAATGTAAGTATGTGTTGATGGATATTAATATATTGAGTTGGAAGAAATTAGTTTTAGATAGAAAGAAATTTTAATGTATGAATAAATTATACTTGTGTATGATAAATTTTCAAGATACAAAAAATAAGTTATAAAAATAAATGAGTTCTTAATATTTTCTAATTATAATAATTTAATTAGTTATATTAATTAGAGTTAATGGCCATTTTCATCCCTATGGTTTGCTACTTTCGCCACTTCAGTCCAAAATTTTTAATTTTGTCAATTTAGTCCTCATAGTTTTAAATATTAGCCAATTACGTTCCATCCGTCTAACGGCATCCAGCTATGCCGTTAGTTTAAGGGTATTTTTGTCTTTCTCCTTTTAATTTTGAGTTAATGGTCATTTTAGTCCCTGTGGTTTGATATCTTTGCCAATTCAGTCCAAAGTTTGAAAATTTGTCAATTTAATGTTCAGTTTAATTCAGTTTTTTTTATTTTTTATGTTTTTTGTTTATAACCCTGAAGAGCATAATTCAAGCCCAAACCCATCGAGTAACCTCAAATACTGGTATGCATTTACTCTGTTGACAACAGTAATCATAACCCCCCCCCCTTATATTTAGTTTCTAGACATTTCCTAAAATCTTTTCCATGGTGGAATTCAATGGTAAAGTGGCCAAGGTAATTCCCTGAAACCGAATTATACAGAAAAAACTAAAAATTATTTTGTAGATTAATGTATAATAGTTGATTACGACCCAGATTTTCGTTTTGATATGTTAATCTCTAAACCCTAAATATTATGCATTCATCAAAGAAACGATTTTTAGTTCTTGCGTACAATTCGGTTTCACGGAATTGCTTTGACCACTTTACCATTGAATTCTACCATGGGGGAGAGTTTAGGAACCGTCTAGAAACTAAATACGAGAGGAGGGGGTGTGATTATTGTTGTAGATAGAGTAAATGCAGACTTGTTTTGGGCTTGGATAATGCTCTCTAGGGTTATAGAAAAAAACTGACTTAAATTGAAAAAAATTCAAACTTCGGACTGAATTGGCAAAAGTATCAAACCACAGGGACGAAAATGACCAATAACTCAAAATAAAAAGGAAGAAAGACAAAAATACCCTTAAACTAACGGCATAGCTGGATGCCGTTAGACGGATAGGACGTAATTGGCTAATATTTAAATCTATGAGGACTAAACTGACAAAAATACAAATTTTGGACTGAAGTGGCGAAAGTAGCAAACCACAGGGACGAAAATGGCCATTAACTCTATTAATTAAGTAGATAAGTATTATGGTTTATTAGTTATAATAATTGAAGAAAGAGAATGATTAATACTTTCTTTATTTAGCTTTAAGCATTTAAAACTTAAAACAAAACTAGTGGCCCATATTCATTTCTCGTATTTCTTGCAGTAATATCATTTCTCTCTTGAAACACTCCCTATATATATATATATATATATATATATATATATATATATATATATATATGATTATGTTCATTTCAGAAGTGCGAGAAGTGCGAGAAGAGATTCTAATCAATCACATTATTTCTTTTTAATTTTTGATTATTTAAATAAAAGGGTATATTAGTAAAATATGATTTACTCATTTTTTGGTAACGAATAGTAATTAAATTTAACCAGCGGGGCTTGCCCCAATGGCCAGGAACATGATGGATGACCCGGATGTCCCGGGTTCGAATAATGATTCCGACCGGATTTTACCAGAGCATTAACACCTGTCGTGCCTTTGGGCGAGGTGAGCCAACTGGGTTTTACCGGTAATGCCAAGCCAAACTCGGATGCCAACGTGGCCTGAGTGGGGTGGTGGGGCGCGACGTGTTCTCGCAGTGAGATAACTTAACTGTGAAAGTCACCGTTCGAAAAAATAGTAACTAAATTTCATGTAAGTTACAATTTATTGTTTATATATTCATTAATATTTATTTAATCTTTAATTCCACTTTTCCTAATTAATCAATATGATATACTTAACATATTGCTGCAAAGTTGAACATTATCGATTGAATTTGAAGTTATTAGTTTGATTAAATAATTTCAATATTGCTACTACATTAACCTAGCGATTTTGTATTCCCATTTTGTTATTGAATTTTTACACAAATTAAACCTAAAAATAAAATTGATTTTGCCTCCATCACTCAAATCAAGATCCAAATATTTGTATGTATGTGATCATTAATAAAAAAAATACACGTGGGATTTTGCTTGTCCCACATACTAAACAAAAAAAATTACACTATATCATTAAAAAAGCAATCCCATACTACACAACATAAGAAACTTGTATGTATGTGATACACTTTGTGACTGTACATATGTATGTAGGCTCGTAGGGACGTCCACACGTGGGATGTAGGTGCATACGTGTATGTGTATGTACGTACGTAGGCATGTAGGGACATACGTATGTAGGCACATAGGTTCGCTTGCATGTAGGGACGTAGACCGTACAGACATTCGTGCGTGCGTACGCATGCATGTACGTCTGCACATAGGTATCTACCAACCTACGTATGTATGTGTACGTATATATGTATGTGTGTATGTACGTACGTACCTACACTACATAGTGAAACAAGATGTTTTTACCAACTTCATCACCATTAACTCTTGCAAATAACAATATATTCAATATCCACCATGTTAGATTAAGCATTTGTAAATCTTGAAAATGAGTACACCAATAAATGATTTTCAAAAGATAGACTTAATTGTGGCTTTAATTAAGGGATTTAAATGACTAGAGCTTCAAGTTTTTATTTAATGATGGTACACCAAAATCACTAATTTACCCTTTTGGTATTAAAGTTCAATAAAATGGTGAAACAAAAATTACAAGAATGTCATTTTGAGTAATGACCATTGATCAAACAAAATCAATGGATGAGATCCACTTCTCGCACTTCTCGCTCTAATATTACTTCTCGCAAGATCCATCCTATATATATATATATAGGGAGAGGATCATGAGAGAACTCCATTTTATGGAGAGAACTAGAGAACTAATAATGAAGTATTTTTAATTTAATTAAAAAAATATTTTTAAAATTTTTTTTCTTTCATCCTTCTTATATGTTATTATTCTTCACCATAAAAAAATATAAAAATAAAAAAAAATTAACGAGTAATGCATATATGCAATACACCGACTTTTTTTATAATGCATATGTGCAATAGTGTGCATTTTGATATTTGAAATAGTGTTGAATAACATATATATAGTTGTTTGTATTGTTTATTTGTAATAGTGTTATATTATATACAAAAATTAAAAAAAAAATTGATATAGTGCATATGTGCATTAGTGTTGTATTACATATATGCGATAATGTGTTTTGCATACAATTATTAGTGTCGTATTTGCATATATTCAATAGTGTGTATTGGATAATGCAATTGTGTTGTATTATATGCAATAAAACACTATTGTATATATGCAATAGGCATTGGTGCAAATATGCACTACAGTACTACACCGACAAGTGTTTTTTTTAGTATCAATATCATCTTATTAGAAGGAGGAAAGAAAAAAACCACAAAATATTTTTTTTAAATAGTTAAAAATAATTCTTTACTAGTTCTCTAGTTCTCTCTTTAAGAGGAGTTCTCTCTAGATCCCACCCCTATATATATATATATATATATATATATATATATATATATAGATAAATCTTGATCTTTCGTGTTGCAAAGCCTTGATTGGGTCAAATGGCGGTCATTGGTTGGGCCTCGTATTTTTTTTGTTGTTGTTTTAATATAAGAACTCAATGGTTAAGATCCAGTGTCGTAACAAGCATAACCAGTATTGATCGAATGTGCGGATGGACGTTGACAAATTTATTTTTGGGGATTAGTTTCGGTGCCATTTATTCCGTTCGGTTCAGATATGGTACCGCCACAACACTCAGGTACTTTTTTACCAACCTTTTATTTTTGTTACTCCAACGAATATGACCGAGATTGGGTAAACATACAAAATCGATACCGACAAGAATTTGTGTTAACTCATAACCACAATGTTCAGGTTTTACCAACCGAATAAACTTCTCATTAAATATGTTTGTTAGCCACAAGAGCTTGTGGTTTTTGTTTTTTTTTAATATGTTTGTTGTATTTGGATGTTGATGAATTTACTTTTGTACCATCTATGCCATCAGCCTGGTGCAGCGAAACGAGTCTGTACACAGTATAGATAGATATCGACGGGCGGCGAAACAAAACACTTTTTTGATTATTTTATTCTTTTTGGCTTTAAATATGAAAGTTTTTTTTTCTTTTAGATCCGCTATCGTAAAGAACATAACCGAAACCGACCAATTTGTGTCCATTTGCTGTCACAACATCTAGGTTTTACGACCACATAAACGTCGTTTTTAAATATGTTATTTTTTTGTATCATACGCTATACGAGTTTTTTTGTTTATTTCTGGTATCGTAACGAAAATAAGCGAAACCGTCCAATTCCGTGTCGACCGCCGCCGCAACGTCTAGGTCTTACTGGCTAAATAAACGTCGTTTTAAACACATTATATTTTTATGTATCATAAGTTATACGAGTATTCTGGTCATTTAGAGATTTAACTTTTGGTTTAATATCGGTATTGTGTTGGTATCATAACGAACTTAACCCGTAATAACCAAACGCGCATACATACACCGCTATAACGTGACGGACACAAAGTTAGTTTATTTTATATTAGAAACTTAAAATCCTAATTTATGATAAGTTGCCATAAATCATTGGATATATAATAATATGACATTAATTGATCCATCAAAAAGTCAGTCAACTCATGTTCTTTCTTCCTCGTCTCCTTACGAGATAGATTCGCCATCGTCCTAGCTGTGATCAACTTCGTACATACTTTCCAATGGATTAACAACTTCAATTTTAGCATGACTCTCTAGTCAGGTAAGTTCACAAACGGTTAATCACTTATATAATATATATTTTTTTATGTAATTTTGGTAATATGATCAAAATCACATGTTGGTAATATTAGATTCTTGATTGAGTGACTATTTGAACCTGATTTTCGATGTGTTTAGAATATAGATGGCTTCCAAAATGGCATTTTTAAGATTCTAGTCTCCCTTCTTCCAAAGAATATGACAAAACGATTATTGAACATTTGATTCTATATGTATATGGAGCAAGAAAGCGAAAACCTCAACGACAAAATGGAGGAAAAAGAAGTCGGGAAATGAAAGCATCCTTAACTGATATCCGATAGCCTTCATCCTATTCCTATATTTGTTTGTTAAATAACCAATCATCAGATATCTGAAACTATTCTCCTTACTGTAGAATATAATAGTCTCTAGATCTAAATGGTTATCAACGAATGTAACAATAAAAGATTTTGTTTTATATATATGATATATCGAAAGTGAGAATTGTTATATTCCCTTCATGAGCTACTTGGCCTGTAATCACTTTCTGTAGCAGCTTGATGGCTCAGGAAGTCGTAGCAGCAGTACTTCCAAAAACAGGTGAAACAGTATGGGATTCTATCCAAAGAATCACCGAGGCTTCGATTTGTATGAATGATAATCATTCACGTTTCGAGGCTAAAATGAAGACCTTGCGTGCAGTAAGGGATGATCTGAAAGATAGAACCTTAAAATATACGTCAACAAAAAACCGAACCATGGAGGACTGGTTTCACAGGGTTATGGCTGTGGAAAAGGTTGTGGACGAACTTGAAAGCAAGTTTAAGGAGAAACAAGAAACCTCAACATGGATTCATGTGCTTCCCCGATCAAAGTTGAGCAAACAAATGGCAAGCATGTGCTCAGAAATTGGTGAGCTTGTAACCGAAGGAAATTAACTGGGGGATACTTTGGTCCACAAAGTTGCTGAGCGCGTAGTGAAGCTGACAGCCCCGGATACCTCGTATATTCCATCACTCCAAGGCGTTTTGGACAGAATACTGATAGATCTGTCAAATGATGATCTTAAAGCAATTAGGGTGTTAGGAATGTTGGGGGCAGGGAAAACAACCATATTGCAGAACTTGAACAACCATGAAAAAGTTGCTAGTATGTATGAAAGAGTCATTTGGGTGACAGTCTCAGGTGAGGAAAACAATAAGGAGAATCTGAGCATAGAGATGTTGCAACATGTGATTGTTGAAAGACTAATAGTGGACACAGAAGAAGATGATGTTGGCAGAAGAATAAATAAAGATCTAGCAGGTGTGAAGTATCTGCCTACTCGATGACGTGAAAGCAGAACTTGATTTAGAATTGTTGGGTATTCCTGAAGGTGCCAGAGGCAGCAAAGTAGTAACGACAACAAAGTACCGAAATGTTCGGCTTCCTTCCTGTTCTAGTATTGAAGTCAAGAAGTTATCTCAAAGTGAGTCATGGAGCATGTTCCATAGGCTGTTATCCCTCCCCAATGATGTTAAAAACAAGCCACAGCTTCAGCGAATGGCTCATAAAGCAGTTTCTTTGTGTGGTGGTCATCCGTTGATGATAAAAATGGCAACGCGCATCTTCAAATCAATAGAAAGCCATGAACTCAGTGAGATAAGTTGGAGTGACGCGTTACAGACGTTAAGAAGGTGGCCAGAAAAAGGAAACACTGAGCCAATGAAGAAGGACTTGCTTAAATTTTGTTGTGATCACTTGGATCATGAGCGTAAACCTTGTTTTCTTTACAGTGCATTGTATCCAGAAGACACTGAAATTTCCACAGAGGGATTGTTGGTCTGTTGGGAAGCGGAAAATTTTCTTAAGAGTAGTGATGATGGAAAAATTGGTGGAAGAAATATACTACGCCACCTACAAAATGTAATTTTACTTGAGGAAGGTGCAACTGAGAAATGTGTAACAATGCATAAGTTAATCCGAGCAGCAGCCTTAAATCTGTTGTCTGAAGATAGGTGTTTGGTGAAGACGAGTGAGTCCGTGCAAAAACTCAATGACATTATCCCAAAGCGTCGGTGTGTTGATTTGTGGACGGACAAGATATGGATCTCTTTGGCCAACAACTCACTTGATAACTTACCTGATGCACCTCGTTCATCTCAGCTTTCTACACTTTTTGTCCAGAAATATTCAAAACATAGGAAGATTCCTGATTCGTTCTTTCAATACATGCCTAGCCTTTTGGTTTTAGATCGTTACATGACCGAGATCATGACATTGCCATCATCAATAAACAGGCTATCGAGGCTTAAAGTTCTTTATTTGAATGGTTGCAGTGTTTTGAAAGAGCTTCCTGGTTTTATTGGACATCTTAAGTCTCTTGAAGTGCTTGATATCCGTGGCTGTGGAGTTGGTAAATTACCGTATCAGATTTTAGGCTTAAATCGAATGAGGCGTTTATTGGTATCCTTCACCATGTCAACTCAAGACAACTATGATGTGATTTTTAAGTTATCAGGACTTGAAGAGTTGATCATTGACGTGGATTCAGAAACGGAAGATTGGTGTAATACTTTGATTGAGGAAGTAGTTGAAAAGGTAAGCACGCTACCAAAGCTGAACTGTTTCCAGTTTCGCCTTAATAACAATGTTATTGATGTGATACAAGTTGTTGACGACACTGTGAAGATCTATGCACCCAAAGAACGCCACCTTGTAAGTTTTCTCACACGAAGGAAAGATCTTGATACGCGATCTTTTCAGGTTTACATTGGATGCTTCATGTCTTGTGGCCCTGAAATCCCCGAATTCTACCGATATAGGTACCTAAAGTATTGTAGTGGGAATGGCGAAAATGATGGGATTAATGAAGTACTTAGCAAAGTACATGCATTTGAGTTGATCAACCACCATGACGTTGAGTACCTATCTAGCAATGTCATTGAGAAAATGGATTATGTCCAAGGTTGTCTAATTCAAAGTTGCAATAACATGACCACGATTGTAGGCGGTTGCCACACAACAAGTAAATCCTTATTGCCGAATCTGGAAAGGTTAGATACCAAGAACATGCCTAAACTGGAAAGAATATGGGAGGGCCATGTGCAACCGGGAAGCCTATCCAAACTGAAGACTTTGGTTCTATGCAAGTGTCCGTTGATTACCAGGGTATTTTGCAGTGTTATAGTGCAGCAACTTCGAGAGCTCCAATATCTAGAAGTTCAAGACTGTTGCAGGGTCGAAGAGATTGTTATGTGTTCCGAGGATATAAATCCACATGTTATCCCGAAATTAAGTACACTGATTCTTTGTAATATCCCAAGTTTAAGAAAGATAAGCTCCATACTTGCTTGGATTTCACTAGAGAGCTTAAAAATACATGATTGTCCCACAAGAATTGCTTTTCAGTATAAGCAGCGCACTCGGGCTTCGGAGCATTGAAGTGGATGAAGATTGGTGGGAGGCATTACAATGGTCAGATTCTAATATCAAAGAACGTCTTGTTCAGTGCTGCTTTTTCAGGTATATTGTTTTTGGAAACCCCTACCTGGTTTTGTTTTACTTCTTGCAAAATATTTAACTTTCTGACAAAGTTAACTTCGAGCATCAATATCTCATTCATCTTATTCACCAATGTGCTGATATGCTCATGTTTGTATGCAATGCTCATTTCAGGCATAGTGATTTGGCCGGGTGACTATTTCAACAAGAGATTTCTTCCCAAGGATAACTAGTATTAGTTCTCAATTGATTAATATGTGTGGCAACGTAAACTTTGTGTACTAATTTCATTGCTTGTATTTCAATGATTAAGACGTCTTGTAGGTATCGACTTCGAATAAAAGTAACAGCTTGATGCGATTAAAATTATCATGTTATATTGTTTTGTGATTATATGAGACTCCCATCTCACTTTGGGATAATGTGTCAAACTAATACCATGAGCTAGTGAATTAATTTTTTGATGAATTGTTGTTGAATCTGTTAGAAAGGAAAGTCAAATGAATGGAGCCAATCACATGATCAGTTTTTTATCATCATATCTCAGCTCGTACTTGACATATTTACAATGTTTATAGCTCGTTACAGCCCGGAAATTAGCAACATATTATCTGTTTCCTTTTTTGTTTGTAATTGTAAAACACTTATAAATTATGGTGTCAAATTATGGTGTCTTGTTCTGATGTAATACACACAAAAATACAAAGCAATCTTTTCTTCTCATATTCTGATTATCAGTTTTAAGATGGTATCAGAGCAGCGTTAATGATCCTAGGATCAATACTGCTCATCATCTACCCAGCAACCATCCCAACAACCATTCCGCCTTAATCAACCGCAAGCTGCCATGTCTGATATAGACGGTAGCTCGGCTTTAACCCTAGACAACCTCACAATCCAAATAGCCAATCTTCTAAAAAACGGTCTTAATTCCTAAACACAAACCCCTAAACAGAATCTTTCCGATAGCCTTAAAATTAGCCTGAACCTCAATAGCAGAACTAAGCCCTATGGGCACGGATGATACGAGTCGCCATAGGGGGGAAATCAAAAGCTTTATTGAATCACTTAACCACAAACCCATCGGAACGAACTGAAAAAGAATACGAGCTGGGATATGATGATAAAAAACTGATCCTGTGATTGGCTCCATTTCATTTGACTTTCCTTTCTAACAAAATCTACATATATTCCAACAATAAAGTAAAATATTGTAGACATGTGAGGTTAATCTTTACAATTTTTTTTAAAAAACTGATATATGTCATAAATAAATAATTATTTATTTTTCTTTTAAACTCCATTTATATTATATTATATCTATAAAATGATTAAATTATTCACTTTTCTTTAAACTCTATTTATATTAAATCTATACACTTTTATAAAAATAAATATTTACATATTATACTACTATACGTTGTCAGAATATATTTCACAACATACTTGGTGAAATTCAAAAATCAACAACAAACCATGTTTGTTAAATATTGAAAAGAATATAATTTAAATTTTAGCATTAACATATTATACTATTTATATTGTTAAATATTGTAAATAAAGCAAAAAAAATCTCTAATATGCTCTATTATATGAAGTAATTTTTTTAATCATTAAATTATAAATATATTTTTAACAGTTGATTCATTTTTTAAAAATAAATCCATTTATTTATTGGTTTTTTTGTACATTATCATATAAATTTATGAATAATAAATATATGAATTAAATCTATCAATTTATTTTTCGGTTAAGTTAGTAAACTACACATATATGTGTTAAATTGTAAGAATGGTAAATACCAATCACTTTCAAATATAATAAAGTTTATCATATTTAGTTTCTTGATTTTTTTATCAAAGATTATTTCAGGTTTTTTTGAAACTTAAATTTGATTGTTACGAGTTAAAAGTTGGTAAATTGATCGTTTGGTACAAATTAACTATATTTTGCTCAAATTTGTTACGAGTAAAAAAGGGATAATCTGAATATTTTAAAATTCTGAGAATGCAAATAAATTTATCGTCAAACTTGTTACGGGTTCAAAGTTTTGTCTTGAAAATGTAAAACAAATGAAAGTTATAATTTTAAATGTGATTGGGTTTCAAATTATTTTTAACGAGATTTTTGGAAATAGTCAAAAGTTTCGGGATTTTTCACATTGGATATTTTCCCCATGACTATTAAAATTTCAGAAATAATGACAGACACTTCCGACATGCCACCTCTAGACCTATCAATGCTCTTAACTTTTATCAAATTAGAAACATTTGTGTCAGCCAGGCCCGGCTACAAGAACGGGTAAAAATTTTTGGGCTGAAGGCAAAACTTTTTTTTGGACCTTAATAAAAAATGGTATCTTGTCGGGTTTAAACAATTTAATTTTTAAATAAGCATTAATCTTTTGGGCCTTATGATTTGGTTGTGTAAAATACATTTTTTTTTATAAAAATAGGGTTGAAATGTCTCAAGTGAGGTTAGAACCCACAACTTTTTAGTTGAAAGTTATACCTCTTTACCTCTAAACCAATCTAGTGGTTGTGTAATTAAATATAAACATTATATATATGTATTGTTTTTCATAAAGCTATATATATACTTATTTTTACAAAAAGTTAGGGCCTATCGGGGTGTCGGGCCGGGGCCCGTCAACCACCCGACCCTCCCTTATAGTTGGCCCTGGTGTCAGCATTGACTTTTCCTTGAATAGTGATCAGAATATTGTAGGTGAAGCATGTCATACAAAATTATGCTCAAGTGAATCAAAACATTCATAAAATTGAACAGGTTACCTTTTATTTTTATTTTGGTTGTCAATATGGCAAGTCGAGAAGCTCTCAAAATCTTTTTCATAGCTCAAAACTATTGTTATATGAGAAGTATTCTCCAAAATTGGTTCATAACCAAATTTCTTTCAATTATACATATATGATGATACTGATAATGATATTTCCCAATAGATGGAGTGTTCTTGGGTATGTTTTTACACGTGCATTTTTTTTATTAAATTCACTTTCTTTTGGAAATAATAATTTTGTGATATAAATAAAATCAATTTATGTATAATGATATAAGCATAGATGTAATACATTTTTTCATATACATTACGTATTGCTTTGTTTGTAACTTCATTATTTAGATCATCATGTGTGTTACACGGACTCTAAAGCTAGTTTTCTAAAATTCGCACAAGGAAGCTAATAAAACCAAATCCATCCTCACGACCCTCTCTTCTCTTAACTTCCTCCGATCACAACCATATTCATGCAACATAGGTACTGCCTCTGCCTTTTTTATAGATCTCGAAGTGCAGTCGGCTCACAGCTTGGGGGATGGGGGTTTGTGGGTTGGGGGGGTGGGGTTAAAGGAATTCTAAATCCAAGCCCCTTCCTGTAATAATAAACCAATTGATGCAATATATATCTCTCATTCAAATCAACAGTTAAAAATGACAAGTTATCCATTGAACCACTTCGATATGATTCTTCAGTCACAATATAAGCTTAACTTTGGAAAGTCGTGTATATATGGGCGGACCCACATAGAGTGTTAGAGCATTATTATCCCATCCACTATTTTCTATGAGTGAGGTTTTTATTATTTATGAAGTGATTTAGGGTGTTGTATGTGAAGAAGAGAGAAAGTGCATTAATTTTTCTATATATTTGAAAAGTTTATGTATCATCCTATAATTTTTTTAATGTTTTTTTAAAGTGATTGTGAGTAAAAAAAGAAAAAATTAATTATAAATATATAAAAAATATTGTTTAATTGAAAAGTATTGAGAAAATGTAGTGATTTTTTAACGTAGTTTTGAATGCTCTTAGTTCACGGACCCAATCATCTTTTATAAAATATTTTGTAGATAAGGTATATTAAATTTTGCTTGGATGTCTTAAGAACAGTTAGTTGAACCCAACACTGTTAAGAGTATGGTTGGCGTTGTGTAAATCCCTTTATTTACTAACAAAGAGGTCACGAGTTTGAGTTTGAGTTTGAGTTTGAGTTTGATACAACCCGTCTTTTTGTCATTTTTTAAATCCAAATGTATTCAACACCTAGTTGTATTATAAAACTTTAAAATGATAAAATGTCTTTTATATAAAAAAAATCTTTTTTGACACGAGCTCATTTTGTTGTAAGGTATTTTATCCAGTAAACTACAATGATATTGACAAGACAGACATCTTCCATGGGATGTTGAGCAGCCGGATGCTATCCATTTATAGCGGTGCAAAATTAAATATCGGTTGATATTTTAGACTAGTAGGATATGCTCTTTTTGTTAAAATGGAAAATTAAATATCGGTCGGCTCGACGGGGTCCGACGGAGACATCCAAAGGCTTTTTCACGATTTGCTTGCTTCTCTGTGTTAAATGAGCAACACTTGTGGGCTAAAGGGTGGTTTGGTTTGATCTCAAAGGGGTGTTTGGAGGAGATCATTACTAAAGGGATTTAAAAAAATAATTTAAGTCATACTTGGTGGTTAAGTTTTCTTAATTGATAAGTCTTTTTTTTTAGTTAGGATAAGTCTCTTTTTAGTATGGATAAGTCTTGCTAGTAGGTAAGTTTTTTTATTTCAAAAGGATAAGGATGAGTGTAAGTTTCAAAATCATACTAGCTATGTTTCCTTACTCCTTAAGTTTTGTTTGCCTATATAAGGCTTGTAAGGTTTAGTTGTAGAAATATCAAGTGTGTCTTGTATTGAGTATAAGTTTGTCTTGTATCTCTCTTTTCTTGTTTTCAAATAATAGGAAAACGCTCATGTGTTTGAGCAAATATTGTTCGATCGTGTATTGGGTCTTGGAATTGTTTACCGCTTCACTTGTTTAAAACGTAACAAGTGGTATCAAAGCCAACCCACTAAACATGGCCGATTTTCAAGTTGTTGGAGGCGTGAAGAAATTGAACAACCAAAAGTACAACACGTGGTCAACATGTATGAGTTCATATCTACAGGGTCAAGATCTGTGATGTAAGGCCCCGAACCCGGTGGCCTTACTTTAGCGTCGGATTTACTCATAAACACAGTTCTTACAAATCAGAGTTCATTAAAACTTCGCGGAATATAAAACATTTCATAACAAAACACGTCTTGTCTTAAACATCATGTTGTCTTTCAAAAATAAACGAAACATTAAACTTAGACGTCTTGAGTCTTCCGATGCCAGCCTCTTATCCAGTGCCACGTGTCTCCTCAAGCGAGCTGCCTCTTCCTACTCACCTGCGTGCATACTAAAAGTCAGCTACGCTGAGTGAGTTCTAGTTAATCAGGCAACATACAATTTATTCTCATATATTTCTTCCCGTATCCGAAGACACATATTACTATCTTAACCTCGTATAATTATCCATAGGAGGATCGTCACGTAATATCTATTAAAAGAACCATTACTATTACCATACTATATATAATTTCCATAGGAGGAACACTCTGTATACTTTCCATAGAAGGAAAACTTTACTATCCATAGAAGGAACGCTACACTATCCAAAGAATGAACACTATTCTATCCATAGAAGGAACACTATACTTTCCATAGAAGGAACACTATACTTTCCATAGAAGGAACATTATACTATCCATATAAGGAACTCTATATATTATCCATATAAGGAACACTATCTATAAGTTATTATTTAATATCCATGTAAGGAGCTAATCACTTCCCTTGACGATACGTGCAATATCCGAAGATCGTTCACGTACCGACAAGCTTTCATTCATAATGTTCATACATCATCCTTACATTACATACAATATTAATATCTTTATTTATATCCTGACAGTACGTGCAATATCCGAAGATCGTTCACGTACCGTCAAGCAATCAATCGTATCTGTCACATATATCATACACGGCATACACTTACCATTTAAGGTAAGTGTATTAACTATCACATTGAGTATGCACACAGCCCCGAAAACATAACAAGGAATGGGGCTAGAAACTCACCTGAACTCTGCTTCTTTTTCTGATAGCTGTAAATCCCTTCTTTAACTGAGCTCGGCTGACTGTACAAGTTACACGTATCAATACTCGCCTGATCTAATCTGGTGGCCTAGTATTAGCTTACTTTAACTTATCGCTTTTAATTTATTTTCTAATCGAACTTGGCTTTAGGCGCCTCAGGCGAACTTGGCTTTAGGCGAAGTTAAACCTCAGGCGAACTTGGCTTTAGGCGAAGTTAAACCTCAGGCGAACTTGGCTTTAGGCGAAGTTAAACCTCATGCGAACTTGGCTTTAGGCGAAGTTAAACCTTAGGCGAACTTAGCTTTACAGCGAAGTTGTCATCAGGCGAACTTGGCTTCAGGCGAAGTTGTCATCAGGCGAACTTGACTTTACAGCGAAGTTGCCAACAGGCGAACTTAGCTTGCAGGCGAAGTTCATCAGGCGAACTTAGCTTGCAGGCGAAGTTCATCGCTTTGAAGGCGAAGTTGCCCAGATGCAGGCGAAGTTGCCCAGACAGCCGCTGTTCGGTTTCTTTCCAGCGTTTTGAGCGATTTTAACACCCTTGCTATGGTTCAATATCACCCACTACGTTTCCCGACCATTTTCGGTCGCTTATACACTAAAAAGCTTGGATCTTTAAACTTCAAAGATCAAGAATCATACCTTTTTGAGCTTGTTTGGATCTCGTTTAACTTGTTAACACAACTAATCGCTCTCTCTCTCTCTCTCTCGGATCTGCCCGTTCCTCTCCTCGGATCTGCCCGGTTCCGGCCGCCGGCGAAGTTGTGGTGTATGTGTGTTTTTGGAGTGTGTTTGGATAATGATAGAAATGAAGATATTTTGGGTTGCTAGGGTATTTATATCCCTGAAATCCCATGGACCTAAGGCCCATTCTCATTTAACTCATCTCTATTAATCCAAGTCCATAACCCACATCCATTACCCAACACTAGCCGACCCATACCAACTCCTATTCTATTATTTATTTCCTGATAACCCGAGTAAACTTTCCCTCTATTATTAAGTAATATAATTAATATTATTTTGGACATTTCGGGATGTTACAAGTCTTCCCTCCTTAAAGAGGTTTCGTCCCCGAAACCTAACTTATTCCCTATAAAAGGTTCTTATATTTACACGCTTTATTGAATCGCCTTCGTTTTCTGAGTTACCCTTCTTACTTCCGACTTTGCAGTCATCGAATGGTGGTCATGTGTATTAGCTATTTAAGGTAGCTTGTCCATGAGGCCCTCAATGTACCAAGTCTCGTTTCGATCTTCAAGAGGCTTTGTCTTATATCATATTAATGCTAAAGCCTAAGTCGACACTCTATCACAACACAACAATTTATCATGACTAACATGCATTCAGACAATTCGTACCATAATTAATAAACACCAGTCTAAACTTCAACATAAAACAACACGCATCGAGTCATCAATAAGTTACACATAGATTTAATACTTATGGCTAGCATCTAACCTTCTTGAATGGCTTTTCTAAGCATACAGAGGAATCTGTTAAACCTCAAGCACTCTTCTCTCCTTCATGTCCTCCCTTTGGCTTCTTGCAATCCCTTGCTAGGTGCCCACGTCCTCCACAGTTGTGACACCTATGGTAATCATTACATTCCCAAGAGGAATGTCCTGCTCTTCCACACCTGTAGCAAACACCTAATCCCATTCTGCACTCTCCGGAGTGTCTCTTCCCACATTTTTCACAAGCAGTGAACCCCTTCTGCCTTGCCTTCTTCTTGCGTGGATCCACCTCATTGGCTTCCTTTGGTTCTGGGGTTGGGTTCCTTTTCTTCGGTTCCATCTTCTCCTCTTCACAGCTGGCAAGGTCCTCATAAATCATCTCGGCCAATTCCACGGCCGAGTCAAATGTTGCGGGCTTACTAGACTTAACCAAAGTGCGAATATTCCGTGGAAGTCCCCTTACGTAACACTTGATCCTTTTAGCTTCGGTGTTCACCATGTCAGGTACCAACCTAGACATGCGGTTGAATTCCGTAGTATACTCCCGTTGTGTCATCTCTCCCGCTTTCAAGTTCAGAAACTTCATCTCCACTCTTTCAACTTCTGTATCAGCGCAGAACCTCTTCATCACCATGTCCTTTAGGTCATTCTATCTCATCGCCTTGATCTCTTCACGGGTCTTCCTCTGCTCCACACTCTCCCACCAATACATAGCCTCATCTTCAAATGATTGGGTGGCATAACCGACAGCTTGGTCAGGACGGCACTCGCTAATGCGGATAACCTTATCCATGGCGGTTATCCACTGAAGAGTAGCGATTGCGTCTCCTAAACCAGTCAGCTTAGGCGGGTCACAACCTTTGAAGGACTTATAGTTGCAACCGCCTCGGCCCCTCTTCCTATCATCATCTTTCACAGACCTTACCTCACTTGAGTCACCCCTTTCCCTCTCGTTATCCTTTCTATTATTACCACCTGCCCCTTCAACAGTTCTTTCACGGCTTCCAGCAGACCTTCCCGGGGTAAAATTCTTCACAGCAGTGGCCACAGCTTGAACAATAGCTGCTTGAATGGCGGGATCCAGTTGAACTCCTTCATTGTTTTCCGGGTTTCTTCCCGCTGCACTTCCTTCATCTTCGGTGTTGGAAGCTGTCTCAACCGAAGGTTGCTGGACACGACGAGGCCTGCCGCGTCGTCCGGTGCGACCTCCAGCTCCAACAATGTCTCCAACTCCAGCCATTGTATTCTAAGGGAAAACACAAACATCATCACTCAAGGAACTATCTAGTACAAGGATAGTAAGGCTAACAGGTAATAACAGTGGCCAGTTGTGATTAGCTGATCACGTTACTTTCCGTGTCCCATACACTTCCCTTTATGAGTCTATTTGTGCCGGTTCTACTTAACCAGTTTGTCAAATCAAACAATCAATTATTCCTATCCCTGTCGTTCACGTATCTTTTCTTTCTCATTAACATATATCATTTAATTATACACCTTACCTTTACTGATCTTGCTTGAGCGACACATGGCATTCTTGAACTGGCATCTTCTTTCCTTTCTTACTTATATCCCATTCTCTGTTCGAGTCTAAGCATGTAGGATGCTTAAATCTCTCGAACTTTGCTCTGATACCAACTTGTAAGGCCCCGAACCCGGTGGCCTTACTTTAGCGTCGGATTTACTCATAAACACAGTTCTTACAAATCAGAGTTCATTAAAACTTCGCGGAATATAAAACATTTCATAACAAAACACGTCTTGTCTTAAACATCATGTTGTCTTTCAAAAATAAACGAAACATTAAACTTAGACGTCTTGAGTCTTCCGATGCCAGCCTCTTATCTAGTGCCACGTGTCTCCTCAAGCGAGCTGCCTCTTCCTACTCACCTGCGTGCATACTAAAAGTCAGCTACGCTGAGTGAGTTCTAGTTAATCAGGCAACATACAATTTATTCTCATATATTTCTTCCCGTATCCGAAGACACATATTACTACCTTAACCTCGTATGATTATCCATAGGAGGATCGTCACGTAATATCTATTAAAAGAACCATTACTATTACCATACTATATATAATTTCCATAGGAGGAACACTCTGTATACTTTCCATAGAAGGAAAACTTTACTATCCATAGAAGGAAAACTTTACTATCCATAGAAGGAACGCTACACTATCCAAAGAATGAACACTATTCTATCCATAGAAGGAACACTATACTTTCCATAGAAGGAACACTATACTTTCCATATAAGGAACACTATACTTTCCATATAAGGAACACTATACTTTCCATAGAAGGAACATTATACTATCCATATAAGGAACTCTATATATTATCCATATAAGGAACACTATCTATAAGTTATTATTTAATATCCATGTAAGGAGCTAATCACTTCCCTTGACGATACGTGCAATATCCGAAGATCGTTCACGTACCGACAAGCGTTCATTCATAATGTTCATGCATCATCCTTACATTACATACAATATTAATATCTTTATTTATATCCTGACAGTACGTGTAATATCCGAAGATTGTTCACGTACCGTCAAGCAATCAATCGTATCTGTCACATATATCATACACGGCATACACTTACCATTTAAGGTAAGTGTATTAACTATCACATTGAGTATGCACACAGCCCCGAAAACATAACAAGGAATGGGGCTAGAAACTCACCTGAACTCTGCTTCTTTTTCTGATAGCTGTAAATCCCTTCTTTAACTGAGCTCGGCTGACTGTACAAGTTACACGTATCAATACTCGCCTGATCTAATCTGGTGGCCTAGTATTAGCTTACTTTAACTTATCGCTTTTAATTTATTTTCTAATCGAACTTGGCTTTAGGCGAAGTTAAACCTCAGGCGAACTTGGCTTTAGGCGAAGTTAAACCTCAGGCGAACTTGGCTTTAGGCGAAGTTAAACCTCAGGCGAACTTGGCTTTAGGCGAAGTTAAACCTCAGGCGAACTTGGCTTTAGGCGAAGTTAAACCTTAGGCGAACTTAGCTTTACAGCGAAGTTGTCATCAGGCGAACTTGGCTTCAGGCGAAGTTGTCATCAGGCGAACTTGACTTTACAGCGAAGTTGCCAACAGGCGAACTTAGCTTGCATGCGAAGTTCATCAGGCGAACTTAGCTTGCAGGCGAAGTTCATCGCTTTGAAGGCGAAGTTGCCCAGATGCAGGCGAAGTTGCCCAGACAGCCGCTGTTCGGTTTCTTTCCAGCGTTTTGAGCGATTTTAACACCCTTGCTATGGTTCAATATCACCCACTACGCTTCCCGACCATTTTCGGTCGCTTATACACTAAAAAGCTTGGATCTTTAAACTTCAAAGATCAAGAATCATACCTTTTTGAGCTTGTTTGGATCTCGTTTAACTTGTTAACACAACTAATCGCTCTCTCTCTCTCTCTCTCTCGGATCTGCCCGTTCCTCTCCTCGGATCTGCCCGGTTCCGGCCGCCGGCGAAGTTGTGGTCTATGTGTGTGTTTTTGGAGTGTGTTTGGATAATGATAGAAATGAAGATATTTTGGGGTGCTAGGGTATTTATATCCCTGAAATCCCATGGACCTAAGGCCCATTCTCATTTAACCCATCTCTATTAATCCAAGTCCATAACCCACATCCATTACCCAACACTAGCCCGACCCATACCAACTCCTATTCTATTATTTATTTCCTGATAACCCGAGTAAACTTTCCCTCTATTATTAAGTAATATAATTAATATTATTTTGGAAATTTCGGGATGTTACATGTGAGAAGTTTTTCAAGGGTCAGACACCACCCAACCGAGAATCGACACCAATGTGGCAATCAACAAGTGGAAAGTAAAGGTCGGAAAAGCTATGTTCGCGTTTAAAATAATGATCGAGGAAGAGCTTTTGGATCACATCCGAGACCTAGCGACGCCAAAGGAAGCATGGGATGCTTTGGCGGCACTTTTCTCCAAGAAAAATGACGCGAAGCTTCAACTCCTTGAAAATGAGCTTCTGCCGATCACTTAAAAAGATCTCACGATTCCGCAATATTTTCACAAGGTTAAGACCTTGTGTCGTGATATTGGGGAGTTTGATCCTGAAGCAAGAGTTGGATATGCTAGAATGAAACGATCTTAATACACGGTTTGAAATTTCGTAGCCACGATTCAAGGATGGCCGAAACAGCCATCTTTGGTCGAATTCGAGAATCTTCTCGTAAGCCAAGACTTGGCTAAATAGATTGGTGACATCTCGATTTCAAGCCCGAAGATCGGGACCGAAGCCTTGTATGCTGATCGGGGGAAGAGAAAACTTCGACCAAGCGGGAATCAAGGACGAAAGTGGAACGATCGATACAAGAAGTCGGATAACTACAAATTCGGAGAAAGCTCAAACCAGGGAGAACCGATGAACGACAAGAAGTTAGAATAATCCGGTAAGCGATTTCCATATAAGTGTTATAATTGTGGCAAACGTGGACAAATGTTTAAAGATTGCCCGGGGAAATCGATTGATGAAGGGAATGCGGCCACCGTTCGAGAGGAAGTGGCTTGGGATGCCGAAGCCTATTTTACAACCCTAACCGCGAACACCGAAACCGAAGACAATTCTTTGGACGATTGGATTGTTGATTCCGGGTGTTCAACCCACATGACCGGAGAAAAGAAGAAGCTAAGAAACCCAGTTAAATATGATGATAATCGAGTGATTGTAATTGCCGATAACTCTGACATAAAATCGCACACGTTGGTGACATACGATTCAAACCACATAAACAAGGGGAATTGTATTATATGATGTATACCATATTCCGAATGTGAAAAAGAATCGACTCTCGGTCCTTCATATTACGTCTAAGGGTAGGTACGTTCTGTTTGGTCCAAATGATGTCAAGGTGTTCGATAAGTTCGAAACATCGTCCAAAGCCATAATACAATGAAGGAAAAACGAGACGGTGTTTGTTCTTTTTGAAGGAATAACTTATGTGGAGAAAACAAAGACGGTCTATAGCATCGATCTATGGCACCAACGCCTCGGTCACGTTGGGTACGATAGGCTTGCTTAATGATTTAAAAGTCTCTTGTAGCTGGAATACCGAAGATGGATGTCCGGACAGGTGTGGTGTGCGCCGGTTGCCAATTTGGTAAGGCTTACCAACAACCATTCGAAAGATCAACTCATCGAGCCATGAAGCCCATGCAGCTAATTCATATTGACATGTTCGGTCCTGTGAAACAAGCTTCCATAACGAGTATGTAGCATATGATTACATTCATTAATGATTTTTCTAGATACCTTTGGGTATATTTTATGAAATAAAAATCGAAAGCTTTTATGAAATTCAAAGAATTTAAAAGTGCGACGGAAAGGGAGACCAAGATGAATATCGAGTGCCTCAGATCCGACAACGGAGGCAAGTATACATCGAAGGAGTTCGATGAATATCTCAAAGAGCGCAAGATTAAGCACCAATTAACTTTCTCAGATACTCCGCAACAAATCGTAATCTCCGAAAGAAAGAACCAACCCTAACCGAGCTCTCAGGTAGCATGATTCATGAAAAAATTGTACCGGGTCGGTTTTGGGCTGAAGCAATGCGAACCGAATCCTACATATCTAACCGCTTACAACAACAAAACATGAAGAATATATCGCCGTTTGAAAAGTTTTTCATATTGAGGTGTTCGGGTGTGTGTGTGCGCTATGTAAAGGTGTTCGGGTGTGTGTGCGCGCTATGTATTCATATTGAGCCATCTCAGAAACAATATGGAAAAGAAAGCAACAATGTGCATCTTTGTTGGGTATGATCCGGAACGAAAAGGGTGGCGATGTTGCAACCCAGATACGGGGAGAATATATGTTTCTCGACACGTTGTTTTTGACAAGATGTCGTCATGGTGGTTCTGAAATCGAGAAGTGTTACCAGATTCTGAAAAATTGAAAAGAAGCTTGAAACCGAAGTAACTTTCAATATTGGAGAAGTAGAATCAGAAAACGAGAAAGATGGGTCGGACCATGTCGAGAATGTTGGGCCATTCGAAACTGAAGATTCGACGAACACTGCACCAAACCGAAGTTCAAACCAAAGCCCATGGCAAACTGGCCGAAGTCCCTTGGCCCAACAATTCAAACCTTCGAGTTCCAAAGAACATGGGTTAAGGCGATCGAGTCGTCAAAGAAAATAAAATCCTCGGTATGCTAATGTGGCAACTTTGGAGAATGAAGAAACCGAACCGGGATCTTTCGAAGAGGAAAAAGAAAATCAAAAGTGGATAGTGGCGATGGAAGAAGAAATCAAAGCCCTAGTTAAGAACTGATGTACATAAAATTATACCTCTTTTTAGCATAAATAATCTCTAAAAACTGCAACTTCTATCAAATAATATAGCTCAGAAGGCTACTTATCATATTAAAATGCAATTTCAGGTAAAACCAAGCCTTAAACGAAGAGAAAAGTGAAAAGACGAAGAATAACTCAAGAAAACCCTCAACCACGGGGCCATGCCTCAAGGACCATGCCACCATGCTTCTAAACCTAAGAAAGGACAAAAATATACAAGAAAAGACAAATGCCGGAGGAAGAAGCACGGGGCCGTGCTTATGCCACCATGGGGCCGTGGTCACCTTCTAGATAAGACAAAAAAAGAATTAGCACATGTCATTAAAGAAGCAAGTGTAAGACCCCGTTACGGTGCCTCACTTTTGACGTTGGATTTACTCATAAACACAGTTCTAAATATCAAAGTGAAATTAAACTTTCACGGAATAATAATATTTGTCAACCATTCATTACAAACATTTTTAACTTGTCTTTTAAAACATAACATAATGATAATATCAAAACATCACGACAAATCTTCAGATGCCAACCTCTTCAATTTTGCCATGTGTCCTGCTCAAACTAGCTGTCTCAATCTGTTAACCTGCGTGCATACTAAAAGTCAGCTAAGCTGAGTGAGTTCTAGTTAATCAGACGACATACAATACATTCACATACTTACTTATGTACCCGAAGGTACATACCTTCATATTGTACTTACATACTTACATACATACTTTCATTCATACACATACGTTTTAAAGAGCAGTCCGCCCTATAACCTTCGCCGATATTATTAGGGTCGCTCCCCTACATTCGCCGATATTATTAGGGTCGGTTCCCTACATTCGCCGATATTATTAGGGTCGGTTCCCTACGTTCACTGACATTAATAGGGTCGGTTCCCTACATTCGCCGACATTATTAGGGTCGATTCCCTACATTCGCCGATATTTTTAGGGTCGGTTCCCTTTTCTAACTATACCTTCCATACCTTTATATACATTCATAATTATAACTTCCATATGTTCATACATCATTTATGCATCATATATATATATATATATCAATTATATCTTCAAACTATCCCTTTACGGTACATGCAATATCCGAAGATCGTTCATGCATCATCAAGCATTCATTCATACATAAATCATATAAGATATACACTTACCACTTAAGGTAAGTGTATTAACTAATCACATCGAGTATGCACACAACCCCGAAAACATAGCAAGGAATGGGGCTAGAAACTCACCTGAATGCGGTTACGTTCACCATTTATGGTTCTTCCTTTCTTTAGCTGTGCGTGACTAACTGTATAACAATTACAGGTATCAATTAACTATCACAACCCATATAGCGTTTCTAGTCTAATTATAACCCTCAACGAACGGGGGTCCGGGGGCAGCGCCCCTGGCAGCGGGTATCTATGGGCGCCAGCCCCTAGCAAGGTCCAAGGGGCAGAGCCCCTGGTTGGGGTCGAGCTGCCATATCAGTTTGGAAAAATTTTATTTCCATTAACTGTCTTAGCACATTTTCTATTAGAATTTTAAATCCTTATTTAACTTGCTAACTCATAAAGTTCGAGGGCTTCTTTTTAATCAATCCATTTTATCCTAAGTCCAGAGACCTTTCTGTCATTCTTTCAAACTTCTAATTCGTTATCCAATTTCTTAGAGAATTGGGGTTCATTTGTTACTTCTGTCTTTCTTAACGAATTGACTAATTCGTTACTTCATAACGAATTGACCTCCATAGCGAATTGGCCTTTAAAGCGAACTGACCCTTATAACGAATTGGTCCTTAAAAAGAATGACCCTTTTATAACGAATGGACCTTCTAACGAATGAGGGTTCATTCGTTATCCCCCCCCCATAACGAACTGCTTAACGAATTGCTTGACGAATTGCTTAATGATTTGCTTAACGAATGAAGCTAATTCGTTATTCTTCCTTAACGAATTACTTGCTAGTTCGTCCTTTCTCTGGTAACGAATTAGGGTTAGGTCAGAGAATGTCAGAAACATTCTCTGACATTTCGTTAACCTCGTACCCGCTGCCTTTCTGGCGCCGTCACCGCCGAAAAGCCGGGTAGTGGCCGGAAAAGCGTATTTTTGCACCGTTTTCACCGTTTTTCGTCTCGTTCGATCCATATCTGAGCTAGGGTGGCCCCTAGGCTCATCTTTTGATCGGTTTATACCGTATACCTGTTGGAATCGATCTGCCCAAGACACATATTAGAGTTGATGTGGCTAGTATGTATTGATCCAAGTCGGGTCATACCCAATAACAAGCTAGACAAACGCCACGGTAATTATTATTAGATATGATCCAAGTAATGATTATCAACACTTATAATATTTGAAAATTGGGTTTTTTAAATATTTGCATTTGTGTGTTAAATAAATTATATGGATAATTTATATTTTGAGAGATGTTATTTAAATTGGTTAAATAACATAATGCATGTTACTTATGATATGTTTTATAACATAAACATGATAAGTAAATAAATGTAAGTAATAAAAGAGGATTTGAAATTTGGGTGGGAAAAACCTTTTCCCTCTTCTCTCTCCTCCTTTTATTTCTTTCAAGACATGCAACAAATGGGATTGGAGGATCATTATTCTTGGATAAATAATATTTTACCTTCTCTCACACACACATCTCTCTCTCTCTCTTTTCTCCATTTGGTGAACAAGAGGAAGAAGAAGGACAAATGGTTTGTTCTTGCAAGTGTTAAGGACCCTAGAAACCAAGGTGTTTGTTGGAGCTTATTCGGGTATACAAGCTTGAGGTTTCCTCCATTGGAAGCTCGTCATTCAATCATTCATCTCCTTCAAAAGCGTAGACTTGAAGGTATATATATGTTAACACTCTATGGTTGTGTTTTGATAGCATGCATATTCGTATATGGATCCGGGTTTGGGTTTAACATAAACGGGTTTATGTTTAATGGTTAACAAGATTTAAAACTTTATTTCCTCTACGTTTTCCTTAATAAATGGTTATTTTGGACTTTGATAATCTAGCTAAAACCCAACAATGGCATCAAGAGCCGCTTATACGGATACATGCTTCATATATCTAAAATTTTCGGGTTTTATTGTGTGTTTCACCTTATGGCTGAAAGTTTTTGGCCTATGGTTATCCCTTGGTTCCTCAAGATTATACTTTACATGCATGTGATAATCTTGAAGAATTAAGTCATATGGATGATTAATTATTTTGTTTGGAAAACTTTCGGTTTTGTTCCTCTTGGCCGAAAGTTTTATGGATAAGAGGGGAACCATTTTGGTCTTCTAAGACCTTGCATATTTGGATGTGCATTTGGATGTTCATAACCTAGCCATGACCTTTGGATGTGTGTTTGTGTTGTGATTTATTCGGTTTATTCAATATGGTTGTAATATTCATTTATTTGGGTTTGTAATCTATTTATTCATTTCATATTGGTTTGTAATAATAAGTAGATTAGTTGTTTATCTTTTACTGGAGAAAAATGTATTAGGATATATTTTTTGTAAAAGAAGAAGCAACAAAGTTACGGTTTTGGTTTTGGGCCTTAATGGACTTCTTAGTCCAAGATGGGATTTTAGCCCAATGGCCAAAGCCCAAACTTGGAGGCCCATGGAAGTTAGGAGCTGAAGTTGGAGCCCAAATGGAAGCCCAAATAAAGTGGAAGAGTCACAACATAAGGTGGACACTTGAAGCATATGGATGCGGGATCATGTGGGAGTTCACCGACACATGCCTTGTGTCATTCTAGTCCCTAAGGAGAGACCTTTTTGGCACACTTGTTTCAGTCAACAAGTGTTGTCATTCTAGGTGGCTATGGTTATGGACTTGTGTTTGTATTTTATGCTTGTGTGGTTGATTTATGTTTATTGTTTTATCATGTTTGGATGTTAACAATTAAAATCGACAACTAGCATAAAAGTGATTCCTTTGAAATTATTAAGTTATAAAATTGGTTTTATTAGCTATTAATGATTTCATAATAAAATGGGTTTTATTTAAAGGAATTTGAAAATTGGTTTTCAAAAGTACCATACATTTGAATGCATGCAAATGGAAGGTATATTAAATAGTTTTCCAATCTAGAATTTTGAAAACTAAAATCCCTTTTAAAACAAGTTGAACACCATCCTTTTATACGACACATAAGTCACTTGTAGACTTGAATCGTGGAATAGGGTCACCTAACCACATTTAAGAAAACTTGTGATCTTAAGGTGATTTTACAATACTTGTGGATTGAGGGTCACCTAACCACTTGTATGTGTAAACTCACACGTGTGTGTAAGTAGAACAAATTGATTTGGAAACCATGTGAATAGGTTCACCGGCACATGGCGTTCAAAGGTGTTGATGGTATTAAACATGCCAACTAAACATATGATGTTTAACCGATCCCATAAAACTAGAAGTTGCAAAGGGTTGCAATTGTCAAACGTTGACTACCTTGTTAATTTCAATAGTAGGATAAAGGTCACCTAACTACTATTTGAATGAAACGTTGGATTCTAGATTTTAATCAATAATTGTCTTGGAGACATTAAAGGGTATTAAAGATTAAAATTTATTAATATCGAAAATACTTAATTGAACTTTGTTAAATTCTTTTATAGATGGCCGCAAACAATCCACAGAACGCTATTATCCCTCATGTGTATAATCTATCACTTAGATCCATTCTGGATAAGGATCGTCTAAACTTTAACAACTTTATGGACTGGTATCGAAACTTGAGAACTGTTCTCAAGCAAGAGAAGAAGTCCTATACATTAGACGATCCTATTCCCGATGAACCGACGTCAATAACTTGGATACCTATGCGGATTGGCTGAAATACATCGAAGATTCGGTGCAAGTTTCTTGCCTCATGTTGGGAAAAATGATTCCCGAGATCCAAAAGGATTTCGAGAATCATGGGGCGTATGACATAATCACCCAACTTAAGGAAATGTTCCTTACTCAAGCTAGGGTGGAGCGCTTCGAAACGGTTGGAGCACTTCATGCATGTCATATGGAAGAAACCCAATCCGTATCATCTTATGTGCTTAAGATGAAAAACCTCATTGATCGGCTTGAACGGCTTAACTGTCCCGTCTCAAAAGAGGTAGCCACGGATTTGATCCTGAACGGCCTAACAAAAAGGTTTGAGACATTCGTCATGAACTACAACATGAACGGATGGGACAAAAGCAATGGTGAGCTTCACGCAATGCTTAAGACAGCCTAAGCCGGCATGGGTAAAAAGGTTTTACCCGTTATTACGATCAATGAGGGTGGCTTGAGGAAGAGGCATCACCCGGAACCAAAGGCAAAGGTTGTCGTTGGTAAGGGGAAAGTCAAGAAGGGATTCAAGGGAAAGGCAAAGGCGGAACCCAAACCAAAGAAGCTAAAGGTTAACGCTGAGGATCCGTGCTTTGGTTGTGGGGAGATAGGCCATTGGATGAGAAATTGTCCAACCTATCTCAAAGAGTTGAAAGCTAAGAGGGATGCGGGGCAAACCTCAGGTACAACTTTCATGATCCATATTGATCTTAATATTATTTCTTCTAACACATGGGTATTGGATACCGGATGTGGAACTCATACATGCAATTCATTGCAGGGGTTCAAAAGAAGAAATGATTTCAAGAAAGGAGATATAAGTCTCTTCATGGGCAATGGAGCAAAGGTTGACGTCCACGCCCGAGGAGATTATGTTTTGAAGCTTCCAAATGGTTTGGAAGTTATTTTGAAAAAAATTATGTATGCTCCTAGTTTGACTAGGAACATTATCTCCGGTTCTCTTTTAAGACAATGTGGTTATGATTTCAAGTTTGTAGACAATGGGTTTTATGTTTTCATGAATGATGTCTTTTATTAAAGCAATGCCGTTTAATGGCATTTATGAATTGGTTCATGATAATATATCCATTGATAACTCGTTGTACCAAGCAAGCACCAAAAGACTCAAATTGGATTTGAGTAAAACTTTTCTTTGGCATTGTCGCCTTGGTCACATAAACAAGGATCGCATTCATACACTTCAAAAGAATGGTCTTTTGGAATCAAGTGATGATTCATTTGATGAATGTGAATCTAGTTTATTGGGAAAAATGACCAAAGAGCCCTTTAGTGGAACTAATGAAAGGGCGAAAGACTTATTAGGTATCATACATTCGGATGTATGTGGTCCTCTTAGAACAATAACAAGGAATGGTGAAAGATACTTCACTACTTTTACCGACGATTATAGTCGCTATGGGTATGTGTTCTTGTTAAGACACAAAAATGAAGCTTTTGAAATGTTCAAATTCTTCCAAAATGAAGTACAAAATCAACTCAACAAAACCATCAAAGTACTTCGATCCGATAGAGGAGGTGAATACCTCAATGATGCGTTTCTAGATCATCTAAGGAGTTGTGGGATTGCCTCACAACTTACTCCACCCGGAACAACACAACATAATGGTGTGTCTGAAAGGAGGAATCGAACTCTATTGGATATGGTTCGATCCATGATGGCTAGAAGCACATTACCTCTACATTTTGGGGTTTCGCACTGATCTCTGCTGCCCATATTTTAAATACGGCACCAACCAAGAAATTGGAAAGGACACCTTTTGAAATATGGCATGGAAAGGTTTCATCATTATCATATTTAAAGGTATGGGGATGTGAGGCTTATGTTAAGATCTACACCCCTGATAAACTTGAAAGCCGTTCCACTAAGTGTATCTTTGTAGGATATCCTGAAGATTCAATGGAAATATTACTTCTACAATCAAAATGAGCATAAAGTGTTTATAGCTCGCAAGGCTAAGTTCTTGGAAAGAAGGTTCCTTATGGAAGGAACTGATAGAACTATGGAACTCGAGGAGGATCGAGAACCACAAGCCGATACACGTTTGGTTGACACTAGCGATCAACAAGAGGTTGTTGTTGATGATCAAATGGTTGATCAAAACACACAAAACGTTCGCAAATCTGGTAGAATTAGCACTCCACCTGAAAGATATGGATTTTTCATGGATGGATGCTATGTGGTAGATTCTGATAAACCAACCACATACCGAGATGCAATGTCACAATATGACTGTGATAAATGGTTGGAAGCCATGAACGTTGAGATGCAATCTATGCATGACAACCAAGTATGGGACCTGGTAGCTCCACCACTTAATTCCAAACTGGTTGGAAGTAAGTGGGTTTTCAAGAAGAAAACTGATATGCATGGAAACTTGGATACTTATAAAGCTAAACTTGTAGCAAAGGGTTTCACTCAAACTCAAGGGGTTGATTATGATGAAACTTTCTCGCCGGTGGCGATGTTAAAGTCTATAAGGATATTGTTTGCCATAGCCGCATATTATGACTATGAGATATGGCAAATGGATGTCAAAACTTCTTTTCTAAATGGACACCTTGATGAAGATGTCTATATGGTTCAGCCTGAAGGTTTTGTCGATCCACAGCATCCTAATAAAGTATGCAAGTTGAGGAAATCAATCTATGGATTGAAACAAGCATCTAGAAGTTGGAATCACCGTTTTGATGATGAAGTGAAGAAATTTGGATTCATCAAAAACGCTGATGAAGCTTGTGTGTATAAGAAAGCTAGTGGGAGCATCATTACCTTTCTGGTATTATATGTCGATGACATAATACTATTTGGAAATGACATTCCAACCTTGGAAGGTGTAAAAACCTGGCTTGGAAGCTGTTTTTCCATCAAGGATCTTGGTGAGGCCGCCTATATTCTGGGAATAAGGTTCTATAGGGATAGATCAAGGTGGTTGATAGGTTTGAATCAAAGTGCATACATTGACAAAATCTTGAAAAGGTTCAAGATGGAAAACTCTAAGAAAGGTTTGGTACCTATTCAAAGAGGAACGATGTTGAGTACTTCTCAATGTCCAAGCTCAAAGGATAAGCAAGACAAAATGAATGGAATCCCATATGCATCTGCTATAGGATCCATTATGTATGCCATGATTTCCACCAGGCCGGATGTGTCATGCGCTTTGAGCATGATGCAAGTAGATACCAATCCTAGAACTAGCCATTGGTTGGCGGTTAAGAGCATATTGAAATACCTTAAAAGGACTAAGGATATGTTTTTAATATATGGCTCTGGTGAGGAGGAACTCGTTGTAAAGGGTTACACTGATGCGAGTTTCCAAACTGATCGAGATGATTCTCGATCGCAATCGGGATATGTCTTCGTTCTAAATGGTGGTGCTGTCTCTTGGAAGAGCGCAAAACTAGACGTGGTAGCCTTGTCCACCACTGAATCTGAATACATCACCGCCTCATTGGCAGCTCAAGAAGCTGCATGGATTAGAAAGTTCGTGGCCGATCTAGGGGTAATCCGTACCATTCAGGACCCTCTAGAAATCTTTTGTGACAACGAGGGTGCGATTGCTCAAATCAAGGAACCCCGTGCACATAAAAAGACTAGGCACATTGAGCGGAGATTCAACTACATAAGGCATGAAGTTGAAAAGGGAAATATATGTATTTACAAAGTTCACACTGATCAAAACATTGCGGATCCACTCACGAAGCTCCTTGAAAGGCCGAAGCATGAGGGTCATACTTGTGCCTTAGGACTTCGATATTCTAGTGATTGGATTTGATCTATTTTGTATTTGGATATCGAAACAATGTTATTTTGGCTCATTCATATGATTATGCTTTTGAGTTATGTTCCATTTTAGCATGTTTAAATCCGTGAATAATTAGATTATTCTAAATGTCCGTAGTCGATCATACTTGTGGGAACAAATATGAAGGTAAGGCTATTATGAACTTGGATTGGTAGATATTCATAAGGTATGAATATAGCAAAGGGTTTGCTGCCAAGGTTCATAGATATTTATGGGATAAATATTGGATTGACCCGCCCTCAATTTTACTACATGGAATCCTTGTGATTTGTGATCATAAGTAAATTTGAGTAAAGGCGAACATCATAGTATCCTCCGACCTGAGATACATATTGGGTCTTGATATTCTTCGACTATTATACTTTGACTTAGTTCTTCGCTGCTCTGAAATATGTCTGTACATAAGGCTAAGCTCAAGTATAGTACAAGGTGATTGTGAGAGACGTGTGTAGTCAATAGGGGATTTGTCCCTCTTATTCGTTGAGGGTTAAATGTCTAAGGCATGAAAAGTTAAATTCTGTGTCTCTGGATTTAACATGACATTTGTGGCAAAAGGATAAATGATAGTTTCACCTAAATCATTTTCAAGTATGGGACTTGAAGGGGATGATGTTATTGAATGGCACTTCGTCATGCGTATTAGGGATAATAAACCGTTGTTAGGCGGTATTTTCTATTTGCATCAATGTTATATGAATCTTGTACAAGTGGGAGATTGTTGGAATCGATCTGCCCAAGACACATATTAGATTTGATGTGGCTAGTACGTATTGATCCAAGTCGGGTCATACCCAATAACAAGCTAGACAAACGCCACAATAATTATTATTAGATATGATCCAAGTAATGATTATCAACACTTATAATATTTGGAAATTGGGTTTTCTAAATATTTGCATTTGTGTGTTAAATAAATTATATGGATAATTTATATTTTGAGAGATGTTATTTAAATTGGTTAGATAACATAATGCATGTTACTTATGATATGTTTTATAACATAAACATGATAAGTAAATAAATGTAAGTAATAAAACAGGATTTGAAATTTTGGGTGGGAAAAACCTTTTCCCTCTTCTCTCTCCTCCTTTTATTTCTTTCAAGACATGCAACAAATGGGATTGGAGGATCATTATTCTTGGATGAATAATATTTTTACACCTTCTCTCTCACACACACATCTCTCTCTCTCTCTCTCTTTTCTCCCTTTGAGGCCGTGAACAAGAGGAAGAAGAAGGACAAATGGTTTGTTCTTGCAAGTGTTAAGGACCCTAGAAACCAAGGTGTTTGTTGGAGCTTATTCGGGTATACAAGCTTGAGGTTTCCTCCATTGGAAGCTCGTCATTCAATCATTCATCTCCTTCAAAAGCGTAGACTTGAAGGTATATATATGTTAACACTCTATGGTTGTGTTTTGATAGCATGCATATTCGTATATGGATCCGGGTTTGGGTTTAACTAAATAGTTTTATGTGTAATGGTTAACAAGATTTAAAACTTTATTTACGCTAGGTTTTCCTTAATAAATGGTTATTTTGGACTTTGATAATCTTGCTAAAACCCAACAATACCACCCGGATCTCGTGACTTTAACGGTTTAAGGGTGTCGGCTCGTCGTTTCACGACTGAATCTAACGGGTTTGAGTTCATACAATATCATACTATCATTACCTTGGATCGGTGCTCGGTTTACCCTTGGGTTCGGCTAAAGAGAAGAAGAGAAACAAGAGAGATCTTAAGTGTGTGTTTTGGGTGGTGTATGGAATATGTGAATTGAATGAATTAATGAGAAATTTTGGTTTATATATTATGGATCATGGGCTTAAGCCCATGGTCTTTTCTTCTTTTCTTTTAACCAAAGTCCATAACTCATATCCATTTAACTCAACATAAGCCCAACTCATAATTTATTTTATTAACTGAAACGAGAAAAACGGGATGTTACAAGTCTTCTCTCCTTAAAGAGGTTTCGTCCCCAAAACCTAACTATTACATAAACAAATTCGGGTAAAACTTGTGCATCTCATCCTCGGCTTCCCATGTAGCGTCCGATTCTTTGCGATGCTTCCATATCACTTTCACTAAGGGTATGACCTTGTGACCGAGTTGCTTTTCCTTGCGATCCACGATCTCGATTGGTTGTTCAATGTAGTTCAATTATTCATCAACCTCAATGTCCATAAATGGCACGTGCGACGTGTCATCAGCCAGACATTTTCTCATGAATTCCTTCTAACTCTTCGAGCAAATCCAGCTTATAAACCACTTCACTTACATGATCTATAATCTTAAACGGTCCAATGTGCCTCGGACTCAACTTCCCTCCCTTCCTGAAACGGATAACTCCTTTCCAAGGCGAGACCTTGAGCATCACATTGTCACCAACGTTAAATTCAATCGGTCGTCGTCGCTTATCAGCATACGACTTCTGTCTATCTTGAGCAGCTTTCATTCTCGCTTTGATCTGATCGAACTTTGAAGAAGTTTTTTGCACAACTTCTAAAATTCCCATATCTTTCTGACCAATCTCTCCCCAACATATTGGGGTTCTACATCGTCTACCGTAAAACATCTCAAACGGTGGCATACCAATACTTGAATGGTAGCTATTTTTATAGGAGAACTCTGCCAGATGCAGATGATCATCCCAACTTCCTCCGATGTCTCAAACAAAAGCAGGTAGCATATCCTCAAGGGTTTGGATCGTCCTTTCATATTGTCCATTGTTTTGAGGATGATACGCCGTACTGATGTTCAATCTCGTTCCCATAGCATCATGGAACTTCTTCCAGAATTTCGAAGTGAATCGAGTATCTCTATCAGACACGATCGATAACGGTACTCCATGCTTAGACACAACCTCTTTAATGAACAAACTTGCTAACGTTCCTGACGAGATGGCCTCTCGTATAGGCAGAAAGTGAGCACTGTTGGTCAAACGGTCCACTATCACCCAAATGGTATCATGATGTTTAGCTGTACGAGGTAGCTTAGTTATGAAATCCATGGTGATGTGTTCCCATTTCCATTCTGGTATCTCCAAGGGTTGGATCTTCTCGTAAGGTTAACGGTACTCTTCTTTTACTTGTAAACAAGTTAAGCACTTACCGACATAAACTACCACATCATTCTTCATTCCTGGCCACCAGTAATATCTTTTCAAATCTTGGTACATCTTCGTGGTTCCAGGATGAATTTAATATCTTGACTTATGAGCTTCATCTAAGATTCGACCCCTAAGATCTCCATGGCGTGGAATCCACATGTGGTCAAACCTAGTCTTAACACCATGCGTGTTTTCCATCAACTCTTCTTGTTGACCGAAAATCCTTTCTTTCTTTACTAGCCCTTAGTCTACCAGCACCTCTGACTGCACTTTGATGATTTCTTCAAAAAGACTTGATATCATTATCAACTGGTATAACTTCACTGTTGCAAGGACTTCCTCATTCTTACGGATTAGCGCGTCGGCGACCACATTACCTTTACCAGGGTAGTACATAATATCGCAGTCATAATCCTTAATCAATTCTAACCACCTTCTCTGCCTCATGTTCAATTATTTCTGCTCGATGAAGTACTTTAAACTTTTATGATCTGTATAGATAGTACACTTAGTAACGTACAGATAATGTCTCCATATCTTGAGAGCATGAACTATTGCTGCTAGCTCCAAATCATGCGCCGGATAAGTACTCTCGTAGACCTTCATTTGTCTAGATGCATAAGCTATCACTTTTCCTTGTTGCATCAACACGCAACCTAACCCACGATGCGAAGCATCAGTACAAAAAAACAAATCCTTACTTTAATTAACCCAAATTAACCCACGATGCGAAGCATCAACACGCAACCTAACCCACCATCGGGTAAAGCAAGGATTGGAGCTTGCGCGAGTCTTTACTTTAATTCCTCAAAAGCTTCTTCTTGAAGAAACCTTCAATGAATCTCCTATAGTAGCCAGCTAACCCTAAGAAGCTTTGTATATCAGTCGGATTCTGTGGAGTCTTCAAATTCGTTATCGCCTCAATATTGGCTGGGTCCACGATAATCCCTTCAGGATTAATCACGTGACCTAGAAATAGCACTTCTCGAAACCAGAACGCGCATTATGAAAACATAGCGTATAACTTCTCTTTCTTTTGAGTCTCCAATACCTCTCTCATATGCTCGGCATGATCAGGCTCGCTTCTGGAATAAATCAATATATCATCAATGAAGACGATAACTGAATTATCCAACATTGGCCGACACACCCTATTCATCATGTCCATAAATGTTGCGGGAGCATTCGTTAGACCGAATGAAATTACGAGGAACTCATAGTGTCCATACCGCGTCCGAAACGCTGTCTTAGGGATGTCTGCCTCTTTCACTTTCAGCTGATGATAGCCTGATCTAAGATCTATCCATGAGAACCAACTTGAACCTTGCAGTTGGTCAAACAGATCATCAATTCTTGGCAAAGGATATCTATTCTTTACCGTATTCAACTCGCGATAGTCTATGCACATTCTCATACTCCCATTCTTCTTCTTCACGAATAACACTGGTGCGCCCCACGGAGAAACACTTGGTCTAATAAAACCCTTGTCGAGAATTTCTTGTAGCTTGGACATCAATTCCTTCATCTCGTACGGTGCTAGACTGTAAGGCGCTTTCGCGACGGGCTGGGCTCCTGGTACTAAATCTAGCTGGGATTCTATTTCTCGCTTCGGTGGCAACCTCAGAAGATCCTCAGGGAATACTTCTGGATAGTCGCGCACGATAGAAACATCTTTCATTTCTTTCGTATCGGTCGTAGCGTTGAAAACATACGTCACACCCTCGTCTTAACAATCCTTCGGCTTTTATCATCGAAATGACATTAAGTACTGAACTTTTCTTATCACTATAAAGCGTCACCGTATTACCATCCAAAGACTTTAACCTTATTAACCTACTCTTACACACTATCTGGGTTTCATACTCAGACAACCAATCCATTCCCAAAACCACATCAAACCCTTCTAAGGTTATAACATACAAAGTAACAGGGAACTCATGTCCCTCTAATTGTATCTTACAATCCTTAACCATCCTCAATATTTTTACTGAGGTCTCACTCGCGGTTTCTACTTTAAAAGTTTCAGGCACATGACAACATTTCATTTTTGCTAACTTACTAAATGTCGTAGCTACAAAGCTTCTATTCGCACCCTAATCAAACAGTACTGAAGCAGAAATACCGTTCACTAGAAACGTACCTGTCACGACATCAGGAATCTGTCTGGCCTGTTCTTGAGTCAGCATATAGGCCCTAGTCCTTGGCCTCCTTTGTTCAGCATCTTTCTTCTCACTTCCTCCAGCTTCACCACTCGTACAAATCCTTGCCAGGTGACCTGTCTGTCCGAACTTATAATACGTGGGCTTTGCATGGCAATCCTGAGCAAAGTTCCCCATCTTGCCACATTTGTAACAAGCATCGGATCCTGATCTGCATTCCCCACTATGGGACTTCCCACACTTATGGTACACATCAGACCCAGTGCCCCACTTGCACTCTCTAGCGTGCATCTTCCCGCACGTCCTAAATGACCTCTTCTCCCACACTTCTGTGCTTGTCTCTAGGGTTCCATGTTTGAGTACCGGGTCGCTTGGCATGAACAACCCATTTCTTCTCTTTCTTCTCTTCTAACACCACATCGTCCACAGCCAGGTCATCGTAAACCGTCTCTGTGAGTTCGACAGCAGAGTCGAAGGTACCTGGTTTACTTGCCCTGACTAAGGTGCGGACGTTACGTGGAAGTCCTCTGAGGAAGCATTTGATTCTTTTGGCTTCAGTATTCACTATGTCAGGAACCAACCTTGACATGCGGTTGAATTCAGTAGTGTATTCGAGGGTGTGTCATCTTTCCCGCCTTCAAGTTTAGAAACTTCGTCTCAGCCCTCTCCACCACAGCATCAGCACAAAAACGTTTCATAACCATCTCCTTCAGGTCATCCCATTTCAAGGCCTTAATCTCTTCCCGGCTCTTCCTCTGCTCCACACTTTCCCACCAGTACATAGCTTCATCCCCAAACGATTGAGTGGCAAAACCTACTGCTTGGTCGGGACGACACTCACTAATTCGGATAACCTTGTCCATTGCAGTTATCCATTGGAGAGTAGCGATTGCGTCTCCCAAGCCAGTTAGCTTCGGTGGATCGCAACCTTTGAATGACTTGTAGTTGCACCCACCACGGCCTTTCCTCCTATCATCAACCTTTACTGATTTAACCACACTCGAGGCCTCCTTCTCTCTTTCATCATCTGCTTACTATTTTCACCAAACTTCTCAGCAGTCTTCGCATGATTTCCAGCAGACTTTTCAGGATTCAAGTTCTTCACAGCAGCTACTACCACTTCAGCAATGGCAGCTTGAACAGCAGGGTTAAGTTGATACCCTTCGTTGTTACTCGGATTTCGACCAGGTGCACTTCCTTCTCCCTCAGTGTTAGTAGCTGATTCTTCCGACGGTTCTCGGACAATGTGTGGCCTACCACGACATCCCGTACGTCCCCCCTTTCCAGCAACTTTCCTAGCTCCAGCCATTCGTATTCTATAAGGAAACACAAACGTCATCACTTAAGGAACCATTTAGTACAAGGATAGTAAGGCTAACAGGTAATAACAGTGGCCAGCTGTGATTAGCTGATCACATTACTCTCCATGTCCTATACACTTCCCTTTGTGAGTCCACTTATGCTAGTTCTACTTCTAACAGTTAGACAATCAAACAGTTCATATCATCATATAATCCTATCCCTAGAAATTAGACTAGCATTTATACATTCTTTATTTAGCAATTAAGCAAACATTCATTCGTCATTCTACTTCACATGTGAAATTAATTACATACTTTAGCTTTACTTAGCCTGCTTGAGTAACACATGGCTTTCTTGAACTGGCATCATCTTTCTTTTCTTACTTAAATCCCATTCTCTGTTCGAGTCTAAGCATGTAGGATGCTTAAATCTCTCAAACTTTGCTCTGATACCAACTTGTAAGGCCCGTTACCGGTGCCTCACTTTTGAGGTGGGATTTACTCATAAATACAATTCTAAATATCAGAGTGAATTAAAACTTTCGGGGAATAATAATAATTGTCAACCATTCATTACAAACATTTTTAGCTGGTCTTTTAAAACATAACTTAATGATAATATCAAAACATCAGGACAAATCTTCAGATTCCAGCCTCTCAATCTTGCCATGTGTCCTGCTCAAACCAGCTGTCTCAATCTATTAACCTGCGTGCATACTAAAAGTCAGCTACGCTGAGTGAGTTCTAGTTAATCAGACGACATACAATACATTCACATACTTACTTATGTACCTGAATGTACATACCTTCATATTTTATTTACATACTTACATACATACTTTCATTCATACACATACGTTTTAAAGAGCATTCCGCCCTAAAACCTTCGCCAATATTATTAGGGTCGATCCCCTACATTCGCCTATATTATTATGGTCGGTTCCCTACATTCGCTGATATTATTAGGGTCGATTCCCTACGTTCGCCGACATTAATAGGGTCGGTTCCCTACATTCGCCGATATTTTTAGGGTCGGTTCCCTTTTCTAACTATACCTTCCATACCTTTATATACATTCATAATTATAACTTCCATATGTTCATACATCATCTATGCATCATATATATATATATATCATATCTTCAAACTATCCCTTGACGGTACATGCAATACCGAAGATCGTTTATGCATCGTCAAGCATTCATTCATACATAAATCATATAAGGTATACACTTACCACTTAAGATAAGTGTATTAACTAATAACATTGAGTATGCACACAGCCCCGAAAACATAGCAAGTAATGGAGCTAGAAAACTTACCTGAATGCGGTTACGTTCACCGTTTATGGTTATTCCTTTCTTTAGCTGTGCGTGAGTAAGTGTATAACAATTACACGTATCAATTAACTATCACTACCCATATTGCGTTTCTAGTCTAATTATAATCCTCAACGAACGGGGGTCCGGGGGCAGCGCTCCTGGCAGCGGGGTTCTATGGGCGGCAGCCCCTAACAGGGTCCAAGGGGAAGAGCCCCTTGGTGGGGTTGAGCTGCCAGGTCAGCTTGGAAAAATTTTATTTCCATTAACTGTCTTAACACAATTTCCATTAGAATTTTAAATCATTATTTAATTTTCTAACTCATAATTTGAGGGCTTCTTCGTAACCAATCCATTTTAGACCTTTCTGTCATTTTTTCAAACTTCTAATTCATTATCCAAATTCTAAGCGAATTGGGTTCATTCGTTACTTATGTATTTCTTAAGGAATTGACTAATTCGTTACTTCATAAAGAATTGACCTCCATAGCGAATTGGACTTTAAAACGAACTGACCCTTATAAAGAATTGGTCCTTATAACGAATGACCCTTTTATAAAGAATGGAATTTCTAACAAATGAGGTTTCATTCGTCATCCCCCTGATAGTCGGTTAATTTGTATATGTTTAGTTCGTTTATTGTTTGGTTTTAACTGTATTCTAGAACTATCGATACTTCATACGTGTATTATTGGATTTCAGGTCACAGACGTTAAAGTACTCAATATGGACCTGTTGTGACACAGAATGAAGACCCAGGATGTCCAGCACGTGAAACAATGATATTTGTAGAAGATTATTGTAGCAGGACCTATCGCGGTACGCGATGGGATTGCTGAGGGACCCATCACGTACAGCGATGGGTGGTAAAATGAAGATTGACTTTTGGTCAATCGCGCTACGCGATTGACCGTAGAAGATCCTGTCGCGTACCGTGACGGGAGGTGCAGGCGGGAATTTTAGGTTATATCTCATTCTTCATCAAAACATAACCCTAGCTCCGTTGAGATGAACCAAAGGCAATTCCAGCAGCTCCAAGAGGCGATTTCCATCACCATAGCTTGTGCCAAGACCTCCCGCATGATCCATATCATCCGTATCGAAAATTTGATGATGTCACGGCTCGGCTAATCTTCTAGAGTCGCACCCGGGATGTATAGTTTGTAATCTTTACAGTTTTTCTCATGTGATTAAGAACACTTGTGTATTATTATTGATGATTGATATATGATCATTGATGTTTGGTATTTCTGAGTGTTCGGTCGGTTTAGGTTTACGTTGGTCCGAACGATATGTTACCAGTTGCTAGATAATTAGTCATATAACTGTTTGGTTAGATTAAGTACGATAAAACATACGATTGCCCTTAACTGAGTCACACTGGCAAGGACTGTTTGATAATCAGTGTCGCGTGTAAAGTGATTGTTGATGTCTACGGTTTTGTCTGATTGATCAGTTTTCAGTTAATCGTTAATAATTAATTTGTTAGGTTGCATGAGATAACTGTTGGTTGCTTACTTGAATTCCCTGGTGTGATTTGTTTGTTAATTGCCTAATACTCGTTTACTTGTTCGTTTCTTAGTTCTCTAAATTCAAACTATTTCTTGTGTGATCAGCACTAAAAATCATTCACTTCATAATTAGAAATCTGTTGCACGAATACATTGACCACATACTACTTGTGATATGATACCCTACTTGCTCTAACTATTTAGAATAATTAGGTTTTTGATTGACTAAAACGACGGTCATCAAAATGGCGTCGTTGCTGGGGAGTTAGTGCGCTTAGTGTTTTTCGTGTTATTTGATTTCTTTGTTTATTTTAGTTTAGCTTAGTAATTTTTAATTTTATTTTTGGTTTTTATTTTTATTTTCTGTATTTTACGCGGGTTGTGTTAGTTGTGCAGATTACAGGTTTATGCTCACCCGCCATTCGAGCCGATAGTCTCCGTTAATTTACGAGCCCGAAATCGAGAGGTTAGCTCGGCAGAACCGAGTAAAAAATAGAAATTCAGAAATGGAAGACCAGAACCAGAATCAGAACCAGAACCAGCACCAGAACCAGAACCAGCACCAGAACCAACATGAAAACCAGAACCAGAACAATAACCAAAACCGAGACCCACTCCCACAAATAACGCGTTTCACCCAGACAACATACCTGACCCACTAAACTTCAATAACCAAAATGACCAAAATCACTCAGCTCGTGCTACCAGAACCCGACATCGAAACCGCAACCTAAACCGAAACCTAAACTTAAACTTTGACCAAGCCGGACCATCAGCTCCAAATAATAACCCCAATCGCAGAGTTCGGATAAATATTGATAATGTTCAACCGAGTATTCCGACAGAAGATGAAGAAGAGGGGGGAAATAATAATGATGGGAACGAGGGTTTTGAAGTTGAGGATGAGGTAGATCGGTGGGTTACAGATAATCGGGCATTTGAGCCCGAGAATGATGTTATTGAGCCGGAAGACGTGGGTGATGATAATGGGGACGAAGAGGTAGAAGAGCCAGTTAATCGAAGACGAGATGAAGAAGTTAACAGAAATGGAAGGGGTCGAGATAGGGTGAATCGGGCGGAATGACCCGAAAGAGTTCGTGGTATTCAGGTTAACCGGGGCGGTTTGGGAAACTCCGGGGGGGCTTACAAGGAATTATATGGCCCCGGTTTATGGTGTTAACAGTCGGATCAGACCGGCTATCTCGGACGGAGCATCCCCGTTGGTCCCACAGGAACGAGTGCAGGGACATCAAACTTTCAAGTCCCGGCCATCTTACATTAACATTGTTCCTCATTTCCACGGGATGGCTTCGGAAGACCCTTATTCGCACTTGATCGATTTTTCGGCTATTTGCGGGTCTATTGGTGATGGTACATTTGATCAGGATGAAGTCCGATTGCGATTATTCCAGTTTTCTCTAAAAGATAAAGCAAAACTCTGGTTTAATTCGCTACCAATGCATAGTATCAGAAATTGGGCCGAGATGCAGCAGGTGTTTCTAAACGAGTTTCATTCACAGTCGAAGACTACCGAGGCCCGTTCAGACAATCGCAACTTTTCACAGTTATCTGGTGACTTATTTCATGAAGCCTTTACCAGGTATAAAGACATGATCAGAAAATGCCCACATCACCAAATCGAACTGTGGGAACTGGTAAAGTGCTTTGTTGATGGGTTGACATACGAGGATCGAAAGCATCTTAAGGACTCGTGTAATGGTCAGTTGCTGAATCAGCCCGAGGAAGATAATTGGGATTTTCTAGAGTTTATGTGTGAAGACTCGAAATCTGAAGCAGCAGCTGAAAGACGAAGACGTGGTAATTCTTCCAGGTCAGTTAAGTCAGTCACGAGCGAGTCTGAAAGAATTACTGAGTTAGAATGTCAACTGGCTGGGTATAGAAAGGGTAAGAAGAAAGAAGTCGGGAAAGTTGGTGTTAAATTCCCGATTTGTGATGATTATAGTGAACTCGGGCATAAAGCAGAAAATTGCCCCGAGTTTTACGATGACAATGAAGATGATACTGAAGAGGTTAATAATGCTTACGTGGATTCCAAAGGCCAAGGAATGAATTCAAACACTTATCACCCGGGCTTGAGGAATCACCCGAACTTTCGCTAGGGGAACGAATCTTCGCAGTTGAACCCGAACTTTCAGGGAACGAGCTAGAACAGGTCGCAGTGTAAATACCGCCAGGGCGGTTATCAGCAGCAGCAGGGTTTGTATAACCAGAATCGTGGATATAACAGAGACAGTAACCGGGGTGGTAATTCTTCGGGTAATCAGGATCGGCAGAAAGGGTTTTCGAGGAATTCTGATGAGTCGGTGCATTCAAAGTTGGATGCGTTGTTGAAAGTCATGACTGATCATAAAACCGAGACGAAGCAACAGTTCGAGTTACGGGATAAGTCGTCAGAGGCAATGATGAAGCAGATCAGTCAGCTCGCTTCAGATGTGGCAAAGTTACAGAAGAACACGAGCCAACTCCCGAGCGACACCACCGTCAACCCGAACCACTACAGCTCGAGTTCGAAGAAGCACGTCAACCAGGTAAGTATTTTACGTAGTGGTAAGAAATATGATAATAAGGTTGGGGGTCCACCACCATTGGTTGATGGGGTGGTGGAAGAGATTGATGAAAATCTCGTCAGTGATGATGAGCCGGAACCAATTAAACTAAATGAATCTAACAAAAGTGAAACTAAAACTAACAAATCGGTTCCGAAGGATGACACCAACAACTCTAAGGATAAAGAAAAGGTGAAAACCGTTCCATATCCCGATGCTTTGTTGGCGCCATCAAAGGCGAAGATGGCATCAAAACGAGGCCCACAACAAGAAGAAATGTGGGAAACGTTTAAACAAGTAAAAATTAATATTCCTCTTTTAGATGCCATAAAACAAATTCCCGCCTATGCTAAGTACTTGAAAGAGTTCTGCACACAGAAAAGGAGTCATAAGATTCCTAAACAAATTGATTTTACTGATAACGTGAGTGCAATTATTTCGGGTTCGCTCCCACCGACGCTGCAAGATCCGAGAACGCCATTATTCCCATTCAAGTGGGTAATTTTAAAATGACTCGGGCGCTGCTAGATCTTGGAGCTAGCATCAGTATTCTCCCGGGAAGCCTATACGATCAGTATGACTTTGGTCCGCTTCGCGCGGCTGCCACCATGGTTGTCTTGGCTGACCAGACACCGAAACTTCCCCGAGGAATACTGACAGATGTTATTGTTAAGGTGAAAGACTTTTATTTTCCAGTTAACTTTTTGGTCCTTGATTATGTTTTGGGTAAAAGGACCAAACAGCCTATGGTTATCCTTGGTAGACCATTTTTTGCTACCCGCAAATGCCAACATTAATTGCAGAAATAGTACCGTTGACATGGCATTTGGTAACCGTAAGCTGAGGATTAATGTTTTAACACGAGGAGATAATTCTCCGATCGATGATGAGTGCTTCATGGCCGATGTCATTGACGAGTGCATCCCGCTATACGACTCTGTCGTCAGCTCGGATGGCACAGCGGAGACGTGTTTTTTGTTTGACAGGTTACAAGTGGAGACAGACAAGTTGCTGGAAGAGGAGGAAAAACAGATGGAGATCGCAGCTGTGCGAGGAAACCGTCCACCATGGTCAGTTCAGGTGGAACCGCTTCCCGAGAAGATTGATACTGGGTTGAAACCGTCAATGCTGGAAGCACCGAAAGTCAAGCTGAAAGAGCTCCAAAGCATTTAAAATATGCTTTTCTTGGTAAGAATAATACATTGCCTGTTATTATAGCTTCTAACTTATCTTTTGAACAGGAAATGCTTTGATGGCGGTGCTGGTTGCGAATAAAGAAGCAATCGGGTGGACGATAGCTGATCTGAAGGGAATCAGTCCCTCAATTGTGATGCACAAAACTTTAACAGATCCGGCTGTCAAACCCCGCGCACGATGCTCAGCGGTGGTTGAACCCGAACATGAGGGAAGTGGTGAAGAAGGAAGTGCTGAAGTGGTTGGATGCTGGCATTATCGTCGCCATATCAGACAGCACGTGGGTGAGGCCGACTTAGACAGTACCGAAAAAGGCGGGCATCCAAGTTGTCAAGGAAGACTCAGGTAACGAGGTCGCCACAAGGGTAACGCATTTGTATTGATTATCGTAAACTGAACGCAGCAACATCGAAAGATCACTTTCCACTTCCGTTTATTGATCAAATTGTTGAAAAGCTATCTGGTCAAAAATTTTATTGTTTTCTAGATGGGTATTCCGGGTATAACCAGATAGCTATTCATCTGGAGGATCAGGAGAAGACTACGTTTACATCCCCGTATGGCACATTCGCGTTTAGGCGAATGCCATTCAGACTATGTAATGCCCCCGCCACCTTTCAAAGGTGCATGATGAGTATCTTTTCAGATATGGTGGGAGAGTCTTTAGAAATATTCATGGATGATTTTTCGATTTTAGGCACATCTTTTGAGTCATGTTTAAACCAACTCGAAAGGGTTTTGAAAAGATGTGTCGAAACGAACTTGGTTCTTAGTTGGGAAAAGAGCCATTTTATGGTCCAAGAGGGAATTGTATTGGGCCATGTTGTTTCGAGTAGTGGGATCGAGGTGGACCGAGCTAAGGTCCAAGTCATTTCTACATTACTCATCCCACCAATATCAAAGGCATTAGATCGTTTATGGGGCATGCCAGGTTTATAGACGGTTTATTAAAGGTTTTAGTGATATTACCAAACCCTTATGTAATTTATTGCTTAAGGATGCCCCATTTGATTTTAACGATGAATGTGCTAAGGCCTTTGACATTCTGAAATTGAAGTTAGTTGAAGCCCCGATCTTGCAGTCACCCGATTGGAGTTTACCTTTTGAAATAATGTGTGATGCAAGTGATTATGCAGTTGGGGCTGTTTTGGGTCAACGGGTTGACAAGAAACCTGTTGATATATACTATGCAAGTAAAAACCTCTCGGATGCTCATCTGAATTATACCACAACCGAGAAGGAGTTACTAGCAGTAGTATATGCTCTAGATAAATTCTGGTCTTATATTTAGGGTAGTAAAGTCAATATATATTCTGACCATTCCGCTGTCACGTTCCTCATGAACAAAAAGGATGCAAAACCGAGGCTTATCAGATGGGTTTTGTTGTTACAGGAATTTGATTTAGAGATCCTGGACAAGAAAGGAAGTGAAAATGTTGTTGCAGATCACTTGTCCCGGATTATTGTGGAAGATGGAAACTTGGACGGGCCCATTAACGAGTCTTTCCCGGATGAGCATATTTTGTCAATTTCTCAAAATCCTTGGTTTGCTCATATTGTTAATTTTAAAGTTTCAGGTGACTTACCAGAGCATTGGCCAAGAAGAAAGAAGAAACAGTTGATTTCACAGGCCAAATAGTATATTTGGGATGACCCGGACCTGTTCAAGATTGGTGCCGATCAGATGATCAGACAATGCATACCCGACGAGGATGCCAGATCGGTCTTGGAACACGCACATTCGTCTGCGTGTGATGGTCACTTCAGTGGCCAGAAAACCGCTCGAAAATTTTTAACGGGTGGTTTCTTTTGGCCATCCTTGTTTAAGGATGCTCACAAGTTTGCGACACAATGTTTAAAGTGTCAACAAATCGGGAGCCTTTCTAAGAGGGACGAGATGCCCTTGAACCTAATCCTTGTTGTTGATATTTTTGATGTTTGGGGGATCGATTTCATGGGCCCGTTTCCTAATTCGCATGGTAATCTGTATATCCTAGTGGCCGTTGATTATGTGTCTAAATGGGTCGAGGCAATAGCCACTAGGACAAATGATCATACAGTCGTTTGCAATTTCATTCAAAGTAATATTTTTTCGAGATTTGAAGTCCCCCGAACTATCATAAGTGATGGGGGATCTCATTTTAAGAATTTTAAATTCGGGAAATTGCTTAAACGATATAGTGTTGACCATAGAATAGCAACTCCTTACCATCCACAAACGAGTGGACAAGTGGAGGTTTCTAATAGGCAAATTAAAAAAATTTTTGCAGAAAACCGTTTGGGCGGACCGAAAAGATTGGTCAACTAAGTTGACCGTATGCTCTATGGGCCTACCGAACAGCATATAAAACGCCAATTGGAACCACTCCCTATAGACTTGTGTATGGAAAGGATTGTCATTTACCTGTTGAAATTGCACAAAGAGCGTCTTGGGCCACTAAACAGGTTAATATGGAT
>NW_027506021.1:0-75117 GCF_021521415.1 Bidens hawaiensis | reverse complement strand
CGTTGTGCGTGTTTGTCATGAAAATGGAATTCATAGTTGCAGAGACTGGCAGTCCAAGCGCTTCAAATAATTTAATGACAAAGAGCTCAAGACGAGGGGGTGTCTGTTAGTGCACGGTTTTGCGTCTTGAGTCTTTGTAATTATCGTTAATGGTTTCTGTTTTATATTTAATGTAATAATTAGTTTAATTATTGTCTAGTTCTTTAAATATAAAGTCTAGTTCGCTAGGGGATGTTAGCGAACTAAGACTTAAACTTATTCCCTCCTGATTCGTTAGGGGATGTTAACGAATCACGGGGTGTTTTGTTATTTAAGTGTATGTAACGAATTGAACTCTAGTTCGTTAGGGGATGTTAACGAACTAGGTTCGTCTTCTATTTATACGTGAACACTGTTCACGCTTAATTTAAAAAGTTTTGAGAGTTTAATTAAGGGAGGAATAACGAACTAAGACTCATTCGCTAAGCAGTTCGTTATAATGCCAGCTCATTATAAAGGGTCCAATTCGTGATGATGACCAGTTCATTAAAAGGTTTAATTCGTTATGAGGACTGGTTCGTTATAAGTGTTCAATTCGTCATAAGGTTCAACTCGTTAACCAGACCAAACGAATAAGGTCTGATTTGTTATAAAGTTACGAATGGGTTCATTCATTATGAACCCCATTCGTTAAAGGACTGGGACGAACTAGAAGTTTACAAAAGGACAGAATGGTCCCTGAACTTAGAAAAAGATTGATTTAATTACAAAGAAGCCCTTGAACTTTTTTTTAGCAAATTAATTAATGATTCAAAATGCTAATGGAAAATGTGATAAGACAGTTAATAGAAATAAAATTTTTCCAAGCTGACCTGGCTGCTCGACCCTGCTAGGGGCTGCCGCCCCTAGACCCCGCTGCCAGGGGCGCTTCCCCAGACCCCCGTTCGTTGTGGGTTATAATTAAACTAGAAACGCGATATAGATAGTGATAGAAAATTGATATATGCGATTGTTATACAGTTAGTCATGCACAGCTAGAGAAGGGAATAACTATTAATGGTGAACGTAACCGCATTCAGGTGAGTTCTAGCCCCATTCCTTGTTATGTTTTCGGGGCTGTGTGCATACTCGATGTGATTAGTTAATACCCTTATACTAAGAGATAAGTGCATGCCATATACGTATTATGTGAAAGATGTGAATGATTGCTTGTCGGTGCGTGAACGATCTTCGGATATTGCACGTATTGGCAAGTTATGATTATGGATATAATGTTGTGTGTAATGTATGAATGATATGTACGTATGTTACGAACGAATGTAAGAGATAGCCAGGTATAGAAGAAAGTTACTGATCCCTAATAATACTCAAGGCAGAAAGGGACGAAGCCCTAATAATAGTCAAGGCAGAAAGGGACCGAGCCCTAATAATACTCAAGGCAGAAAGGAACCGAGCCCAAATAATACTAAAGGCAGAAAGGGACCGAGCCCTAATAATACTCGAGGCAGTAGGGCGTAATTCTCTTTAAAACGTATAAGTATGTAAAGTATTGATAGATGCAAAGTATGTAAAGAAAGAATAAAAGGAAGAATGAAAGAAAGAATGTATATATTTATATATGTGCGAAAGAAAGATGTACAGGTTAAGAATATAATATGTATCTTCGGATGCATATGTATAAGTAGGTGAAAGTATTGTATATTACCTGATTAACTAGAACTCACTCAGCGTAGCTGACTTTTAGTATGCACGCATGTGAGTAGAATGAGACAGCTGACTTGAGCGAGGGCACATGGCAGAAGAATAAGAGTCTGGCATCTGAAGACTTAAAGACGTTTTAGTATTTATATTTGAACTGAAAGACAATATGTTTTATTATGACAAGGTTATGGATTTATATTTAATATTTTATGAATGTTTTACTGTTCCGCGAATCTTTTAATTAACTCTGATATTAAGAACTGCGTGTATGATTAAATCCTATGTAGAAAGTAGGGAACCGGTAACGGGGCCTTACAAGTTGGTATCAGAGCAAAGTTCGAGAGATTTAAGCATCCTACATGCTTAGACTCAAGCAGAGAATGGGATTTAAGAAATAAAAGAATGAAGATGTCAGTTCAAGATAGCCATATGTCACTCAAGCAAGCCCAGTAATGGTAAAGTGTATGGTTAAATATGTATGTTAATGTTAGCTTAATTGCTAAAGGAAGGATATGTGAATGTTAGGGATAGGAGTAACTGATTGTTTGCTTGATTAACTGCTTAGAGTAGAACCAGCACAAATAGACTCATAAAGGGAAGTTTATAGGACACGGAAAGTAACGTGATCAGCTAATCACAGCTGGCCACTGTTATTACTCGTTAGCCTTACTATCCTTGTACTGAATAGTTCCTTAAGTGAGTACGTTTGTGTTTTCCCTTCCAGAATATGATGGCTGGATCTAGGGCAGTTGTTGGAGCAGGAGGCCACACTGGACGTCGTGGCAAGCCTCGTCGTGACCAACAACCTTCGGTAGAGGCAGCTTCCAACACCGAAGAAGAAGGAAGCGCAGCTGAAGGAAACCTTAACAACAATGAAGGGGTTCAGCTAGATCCCTTAATCCAAGCAGCTATTGCCCAAGCAGTAGCCACGGCTGTGAAAAACATGAATCCGGAGGGGTCTGCTGGGGGTCCGTGAAAGAACTGCTGAAGGAGTGGGAGGAGGTGGTAGGAAAGATGATGAAGAAGAAAGAGAGGCCTCGAGTGAGGTTAAGTCTGTTTAGGCTGATGGTAGGAAAATAGGCCGAGGTGGGTGCAATTATAAGTCCTTTAAAGGTTGTAACCCGCCGAAACTGACTGGTCGGGACGGCACTCGCTGATTCGTATAACCGCCATGGATAAAATCATCCGAATCAGCGAGTGCCGTCCCGACCAAGCCGTTGGTTATGCCAACCAATCATTCGGGGATGAAGCTATGTATTGGTGGGAGAGTGTGGAATAGAGGAAGACTCGGGATGAGATTAAGGCTCTGAAGTGGGAGGATCTGAAAGAGTCAGTGATGAGGAGATTTTGTGCTGACGCCGAAGTTGAAAGGGCGGAGATGAAGTTCCTGAAACTGAAAGCTGGAACGATGACACATCGTGAGTATACCACCGAGTTCAACCAAATTTCTAGGTTGGTACCTGATATGGTTAACACTGAGACAAAAAAGATCAAGTGCTATGTGAGAGGATTGCCACAGAGAGTCCGCACGATAGTCAGGACGAGTAAACCTGTTACCTTTGACTCTGCGGTCGAGCTCGCAGAGATGGTTTATGCGGACCTGGCTGCGGATAATGTTGTGGTGGAATAGGAGAAGAAAGATAAGAAGTGGGTCAATCATGTCAAACGTCCCGGTACTCAGTTATGGAACTCCAAGGATAAGAAGTAGAAGGTGTGGGAGAAGAGATCGCGCAAGACGTGTGGAAAAATGCATGGAGGTGAGTGCAGATGGGGTAAGGGTTCGGACTTTTGTCATAAATGTGGGAAGAGCCATGCTGGTGAGTGCAAGTTTGGTAAGAACGCTTGCTACAAGTGTGGAAAGTGGGGCATTATGCTCCAGACTGTACTGCAAAATGCGCATGTTACAAGTGCGGTAAGCCGGGCCACTTTGCTAAGGAATGCACTGATGGGAGAGTTGGAGGAAGTGGAAAGAATGATGCTGATCAAACTAGGCCGAGGACCAGAGCCTACATGCTGACCAAGAACAAGCCAAGCCGATTCCCGATATTGTGACTGGTACGTTTTTAGTAAACGGTATATCTGCTTCAGTATTATTTGATTCGGGTGGAAACAAAAGTTTCATATCTACACCATTTAGTAAATTAGCTAAAATGAAATGTTGCCGAGTGTCTGAAACTTTTATAGTAGAAACCGCTAGTGACACTTCGGTTAAAATAATGAAAGTGGTTAAGGACTGTAAGATAGAGTTAGAGGGATATGAGTTCCCTGTTACCTTGTATGTAATGACCTTAGGAGGGTTCGATGTGGTTTTGGGAATGGATTGGTTGTTTGAATATGAAGCTCAGATCGTATGTAAGAGTAGGATAATAAGATTAAAGTCCTTGGATGGTAGTGCAGTAACGGTTTATGGTGATAAAGAAAGTTCAGGGCTTAATGTCATTTCGATGATAAAAGTCAAGGGATTGTTAAGGCGAGGGTGCGGTGCCTACCTGGCGTATGTTGTCAATGCTATGGCCGAGACGAAAGAAATGAAAGATGCTCCTATTGTGCGCGTCTACCCAGAAGTATTCCCTGAGGATCTTCCGGGGTTGCCACCGGAGCGAGAGATAGAATTTCAGATAGATTTAATACCAGGATCCCAGCCCATTGCAAAAGCGCCTTACCGTCTAGCGCCGTCCGAGATGAAAGAATTGATGTCCCAACTGCAAGAACTCCTCGACAAGGGTTTTATTATGCCAAGTGTTTCCCCGTGGGGCGCACCTGTGCTATTTGTCAAGAAGAAGGATAGAAGAATGAGAATGTGCATAGACTATCGCGAGTTGAACAAACTTACGGTAAATAATAGATATCCTTTGCCAAGGATCGATTAACTTTTTGAAAAACTGCAAGGTTTAAGTTGGTTCTCACGAATAGATCTCAGATCAGGCTATCATCAGCTGAAGGTGAAAGAGTCAGACATCCCTAATACAACGTTTCGGACGCGGTATGGATGCTACGAGTTCCTCGTGATGTCATTCGGTCTAACGAATGCTCCCGCAGCATTCATGGACAGGATGAATAGGTTGTGTCGGCCGATGTTGGACAAGTCAGTTATCGTCTTCATTGATGATATATTGATTTATTCAAAGAACGAGTCTGAACATGCTGAGTCGGAGAGAGGTGTTGGAGACTCTAAAGAAAGAGAAGTTGTATGCTAAGTTTTCGAAGTGCGCGTTCTGGTTATGAGAAGTGCAATTTCTAGGTCACGTGATCAATCCTAAAGGGATTACCGTGGACCCAGCTAAGATTGAGGCAATCACGAACTAGAAGACTCCGCAGAATCCGACTGATATACGAAGCTTCTTAGGGTTAGCTGGCTACTATAGGAGATTCATCGAAGGTTTCTCCAAGATAGCCGCACCGTTGACTGGTATGACCCGAAAGTCGGTAGTATTCAGTTGGGGAAATTTCCAAGAAGAAGCTTTTGAAGAATTGAAGAAGAGACTCACGCAAGCTCCCATCCTTGCTCTACCCGACGGTGATGAGGATTTGGTTGTTTGTGCTGACAATTCACATCAGGGATTGGGTTGCGTGTTGATGCAACGAGGGAAAGTGATAGCGTATGCGTCTAGACAGTTGAAAGTCCACGAGAGTACCTATCCGACGCATGATTTAGAATTAGCCGCAGTAGTGCATGCCTTAATGATTTGGAGGCACTACTTATATGGTACTAAGTGTACCATATATACCGACCATAAAAGCTTAAAGTATTTCTTTGAGCAGAAGGAGATGAATATGAGACAGAGAAGGTGGTTGGATTTGATTAAAGATTACAACTGCGACATTAAGTACTATCCTGGTAAAGCTAATGTAGTCGCCGATGCGTTAAGCCGTAAGAATGTGGAAGTCCTTGCAATAGTGAAGTCATACTAGATGATTATGTATTCAAGTCTGTTTGAAGAAATCATCAGAGTACAGTCAGAAGTACTGGTTGATGAAGTGCTAGTGAAGAAAGAAAGGATTTTCGGTCAGAAAGACGAGTTGATGGAAAACACTCATGTTGTTAAGACTAGGTTTGACCGTATGTGGATTCCACGCCATGGAGACCTCAGAGGTCGAATCTTAGATGAAGCTCATAAGTCAAGGTATTCGATTCATCCAGGAGCTACTAAGATGTACCAAGATTTGAAAAGAGACTACTGATGGCCAGGAATGAAGAATGATGTAGTAGATTATGTCAGTAAGTGCTTAACTTGTTTACAAGTAAAAGCAGAACACCAGAAGCCTTATGGGAAGATGCAACCGCTTGAGATGCCAGAATGGAAATGGGAACACATCACCATGGATTTCATAATTAAACTACCTCGTACAGCTAAGCATCATGATACCATCTGGGTGATTGTGGACCGTTTGACCAAGAGTGCTCACTTTCTGCCTATACAAGAGGCCATCTCGTCAGAAACGTTAGCAAGCTTGTTCATTAAAGAGGTTGTATCTAAGCATGGAGTGTCATTATCGATTGTGTCAGATAGAGATACACGTTTTACCTCGAGATTCTGGAAGAAATTCAATGAAGCTATGGGGAAGAGGTTGAACATTAGTACTGCGTATCATCCTCAAACCGATGGACAGTCTGAGAGGACGATCCAAACCCTTGAGGATATGCTACGTGCTTGTGTTCTAGACTTCGGAGGAAGTTGGGATGATCACCTGCTGTGACAATCGTCAATTTCAGGTTAACTCCGTTAACTCAACTCCGTCAATTCAAACTTAAGATCATTGAATCTATAACGCACACTTCATTACATTTAAACTAGGGTTTAAATGACGCTTAACACTTACTACATGTGTAGTCTTTCGGGAATTGCACCGAAACGCAAACGAGTTGACGCAAACGATTGATGAATAAACGAAAAACGTCAAAACAGTAATTATGTGATAATTATGTGTTAGACTTATGTGTTATGTGATAACATGGTTATAAATGTTAACTCAAGATGTAAACAAGTTAGTTTAAGCTAGGAAAAGTAATACTTAGAAGTTGAGGGACTTGAATGTAACATGTTATGTTTATAAATAATACTATAAACTAAACCCTAACTTATTTACTTTCCTCCACAATCCCGATCGGAAGTATCCCCTTGGCTCTCCTTGGCTGCCGTCACCAATACACACACATACAACCACCAATTTCAAGTTTTGATTGAAGAATTAGGTGCTAGGAAGGTATAATCGATTATCCTATGCCTCCTTTATACTTGATTTTGATGTTTGTTGGGTTAACTACAAACCCTAGCTGCCGATTTTCTTATGGTGTTGTGTTAATATGATTGTTGTTGATTTGTTGATGATATGATAACTAGAATGAATATTGTTACATGTTAATTGTTGTGTCTTTGATTTGAGTTCAAAACAAAAACCCTAATCATGTATGTAATGTGTAATTGATGTGCATGGATGGTTTTTATGGAGTCTAGAGTGTTATATGAATGCATGATAGTTCATAGATAGTTAATATGTTGAGTTTGGATGCAAACAGTTTCTGGACAGAATGTGTTATTGATGTTTAAGTGACTGTAAAGAAGTGTAAATGTGAAAATTGGTTGAGGTTATTGATACTACAGTAAACTAGGTTGAGTCTAGTTTCTAAAGAATATAAACTTGTAATTTTTGGACAAGTAGAAGTTAACTTTTATGATTTTACAAAAACGTTGTGCAAAGCTGAGCTGTTAGACCTGCTGTTAGGTTGTTTTGTAAATGTTATATCTCATGAACTACGAGACCAATTGGGGTGGTTCCACTTCTGGAAGTTGACTTATTGAGTTAGGAACCTAACCCAAGTGGTCTTGCATTTATTGGATTTTTCGTTTAACAGAAATTTCAAATAACATCCTGTTGCGCATGAATTTGACTGTTGTGAGTTTGCTGTAATGATTTGATGATTGTGAGAAAACTATGTGGAATAAAAATATAATAAAATATGTTCTGGAAACCTAAGACATATATGCTTCTGTGATGATTTTTGGTAAATTAATTGAGATGCTATGATCGGTGGAATAGTACAATCTTTCAAGTACAATTTCTGTCTCGGTGAAACTAGCTGCTGAGTTTTGTGGAAACGCATGAAACATGATACTTGCTATATAATTGTTATGTTTTGACCAAATTACCCTTGCGGGGAATAATTGCTAATTGATTGTCATAATTTGATCAAATTGCCCTTATGGGGAATAATGGCTAGTTAATTGTCATGATTTGACCAAAATGCCCTTACGGGGAGTAATAGCTAGTGATGTACTTTATGAATACATGACACGTATATGATTGCTTACACATGTAATGTATCACAAATACACTTGTTAAAGTCACACACGATTCACCAACGGAACACGAAACATGTTATGTGCACAGGTATTATGTGCCGGGTCTAGAGACTCGATAATATTCCGACACTTAGAAAAATCTCTTTGTTGTTTTAGAACGCTAGAGAGAGTTTTTCTGTGACGCGCATATTGGTGATTTAATTTGAGAATTTCTTCGCAAACAGTGAGTTTCACTTTCCCGTTTTAAACTGTTTTAAACGCTTTTCACTTGGGGGAGATAACATACTCCGAAACGCGTTTGAGATTTTGTTAATATAGATTATATATCACTTGTAAAGACTAAGTGGCAAACGCAATAACAAAAGTCCTTCATAACATCGAACCGGTTAATATTTGGAATAGCGAGTCATTGTTGAGTAGTACTACTGGGTTTAACAAACCCCACCCAACGCTAAACTCGACTGGAGGTCGAGCGGGTGTAATCTTGGCTAAACACATACCATGGTCTGGATGACCTGGTGGCAAGGCAAATTGATAAACAGTCAGCTTCGGTGTCGAACACTTAGTAATACTTGCTTTATAGGCTAGCTACCTATAGATATATAATTGACATAACACTATCTGGTAACGCAAAACGCTGTAACGCAAAACGCTGTAACGCAAAACGCTGTAACGCAAAACGCTGAACGCAAACGCTAAACATTTAATTTTATATAACTTGTGAACTCACCAACCTTGTGTTGACACTTTTAGTATGTTATTCTCAGGTAGGCGAGGCGGGCGCGCGGTTTAGGAACATGCATTGCTTGAAAACGCTTTTGTTATGCAAACTTATTTTTAACGGTTATCATTGGTTTTAAGTCGTCCTGCGTGACGCAACTTTTGGTTAAAGGTTTTTACGCTTCCGCATTTAATTACTCGTAAACGTTTTCATGGTTTTGAAACTTTGTTTTATGGTTTGATTATAACTAATGATTCCGATCCTGTTAGTTCACACCCTCTGACGGTAAAACTCCGTTAGTGGATTTTGAGGGTGTGACACCTGCACTTGGCAGAGTTCTCCTATAACAACAGCTACCATTCAAGTATTGGAATGCCGCCATTCGAAATGCTTTAAGTTAGACATTGTAGAACCCCCGTGTGTTGGGGAAAAATTGGTCAGAAATAGATGGCAAGTTTAGAAGTTGTGCAAGAAACCTCTTCAAAGTTCGATCAGATCAAGGCAAGAATGAAAGCTGCTCAAGATAGACAGAAGTCGTATGCTGATAAGCGGCGACGACCGATCGTGTTTAACGTTTGTGACAATGTGATGCTCAAGGTCTCGCCTTGGAAAGGGATCATTCGTTTCAGGAAGAGGGGAAAGTTGAGTCCAAGGTACATTGGACCGTTTAAGATTTTAGACCGTGTAGGTGAAGTGGCTTATAAGCTGGATTTGCCCGAAGAGTTAGAAGGAATTCATTCAACCTTCCATGTCTCTCATCTGAGAAAGTGTCTTGCTGATGACACGTCGCACGTGCCATTGATGGACATTGAGGTTGATGAACAATTGAACTACATTGAGCAACCGATCGAGATACTAGACCACAAGGAGAAGCAACTTCGTCATAAGGTTGTACCCCTAGTGAAAGTGAGTTATCGATTGTGTCAGATAGAGATACACGTTTTACCTCGAGATTCTGGAAGAAATTCCATGAAGCTATGGGGACGAGGTTGAACATTAGTACTGCGTATCATCCTCAAACCGATGGACAGTCTGAGAGGACGATCCAAACCCTTGAGGATATGCTACGTGCTTGTGTTCTAGACTTTGGAGGAAGTTGGGATGATCACCTGCACTTGGCAGAGTTCTCCTATAACAAAAGCTACCATTCAAGTATTGGAATGTCGCCTTTCGAAATGCTTTACATTAGACGTTGTAGAACCCCCGTGTGTTGGGGATAAATTGGTCAGAAAGAGATGGCAAGATTAGAAGTTGTGCAAGAAACCTCTTCAAAGTTCGATCAGATCAAGGCAAGAATGAAAGCTGCTCAAGACAGACAGAAGTCGTATGCTGATAAGCGGCAACGACCGATCGTGTTTAACGTTGGTGACAATGTGATGCTCAAGGTCTCGCCTTGGAAAGGGATCATTCATTTCAGGAAGAGGGGAAAGTTGAGTCCAAGGTACATTGGACTGTTTAAGATTTTAGACCGTGTAGGTGAAGTGGCTTATAAGCTGGATTTGCCCGAAGAGTTAGAAGGAATTCATTCAACCTTCCATGTCTCTCATCTGAGAAAGTGTCTTGCTGATGACACGTTGCACGTGCCATTGATGGACATTGAGGTTGATGAACAATTGAACTACATTGAGCAACCGATCGAGATAGTTGACCACAAGGAGAAGCAACTTCGTCATAAGGTTGTACCCCTAGTGAAAGTGATATGGAAGCATCGCAAAGGATCGGATGCCACTTGGGAAGTTGAATAAGAGATGCGCAAGTTTTACCCAAATTTGTTTTAGTAATAGTTAGGTTTCGGGACGAAACCTATTTAAGGAGGGAAGACTTGTAACATCTCGTTTCCCGTTTATTAATTAAATAAATTATTAGTTATTTTGAGTCGGGCTTGTGTCGGGTTAAATGGATAAGAGTTATGGACTTGTGTTAAAAGGAAAGGAGGAAAGACCATGGGCTAAAGCCCATGACCCCAAAATATATAAACCATAATCACCACTTAATTCCTCATTTACACATATTCCATACACCACCAAAACACACACTTAAGCCTTCTCTCTAGTTCTTCTCTCTCTAGCCGAAATCACCAAGGAAACCGAGCACCAACCCGAGGTAATGATAGTATGATATTGTATAAATCCAAACCCTTAGGATATGGTCACAAAATGACGAGCCGACAGCGTTAAACCTTTTAAGCCATGACATCCGGATGAAATCAGGTATAAACCGAACCTAAGATGAGCTTAGGGATCACCCTAGCTCAGATCTGGATCGAACGGGGCGAAAAACGGTGAAAAAGAGTCAAAACTCGTTTTTCCGGCGACGACGCCGGAAAGGCGCCGCCGGAAAAGGTATACGAGGTAAGGATGTATGGGAATGTTCCCTGACATTCTGACCTAACCCTAGTTCGTTAGCGGGCGTAACGAATTAGCAAGTGATTCGTGTGTTGATTCGTTAAGGGAGGAATAACGAACTAAGTCTTATTCGCTAAGCAATTCGTTATAATGCCAGCTCATTATAAAGGGTCCAATTCGTGATGATGACCAGTTCATTAAAAGGTTTAATTCGTTATGAGGACTGGTTCGTTATAAGTGTTCAATTCGTCATAAGGTTCAACTCGTTAACCAGACCAAACGAATAAGGTCTGATTCGTTATAAAGTTACGAATGGGTTCATTCATTATGAACCCCATTCGTTAAAGGACTGGGACGAACTAGAAGTTTAACAAAAGGACAGAATGGTCCCTGAACTTAGAAAAAGATTGATTTAATTACAAAGAAGCCCTTGAACTTTTTTTTAGCAAATTAATTAATGATTCAAAATGCTAATGGAAAATGTGATAAGACAGTTAATAGAAATAAAATTTTTCCAAGCTGACCTGGCTGCTCGACCCTGCTAGGGACAGCTAGAGAAGGGAATAACTATTAACGGTGAACGTAACCGCATTCAGGTGAGTTCTAGCCCCATTCCTTGTTATGTTTTCGGGGCTGTGTTCATACTCGATGTGATTAGTTAATACCCTTATCCTATGAGATAAGTGTATGCCATATACGTATTATGTGAAAGATGTGAATGATTGCTTGTCGGTGCGTGAACGATCTTCGGATATTGCACGAATTGGCAAGTTATGATTATGGATATAATGTTGTGTATAATGTATGAATGATATGTACGTATGTTACGAACGAATGTAAGAGATAGCCAGGTATAGAAGAAAGGGACAGATCCCTAATAATACTCAAGGCAGAAAGGGACGAAGCCCTAATAATACTCAAGGCAGAAAGGGACCGAGCCCTAATAATACTCAAGGCAGAAAGGGACCGAGCCCTAATAATACTCAAGGCAGAAAGGGACCGAGCCCTAATAATACTCGAGGCAGTAGGGCGTAATTCTCTTTAAAACGTATAAGTATGTAAAGTATTGATAGATGCAAAGTATGTAAAGAAAGAATAAAAGGAAGAATGAAAGAAAGAATGTATATATTTATATATGTGCGGAAGAAAGATGTACATGTTAAGAATATAATATGCATCTTCGGATGCATATGTATAAGTAGGTGAAAGTATTGTATATTACCTGATTAACTAGTACTCACTCAACGTAGCTGACTTTTAGTATGCACGCAGGTGAGTAGAATGAGACAGCTGGCTTGAGCGAGGGCACATGGCAGAAGAATAAGAGTCTGGCATCTAAAGTCTTGACGTTTTAGTATTTATATTTGAACTGAAAGACAATATGTTTTATTATGACAAGGTTATGGATTTATATGTAATATTTTTTGAATGTTTTAATGTTCTGCGAATCTTTTAATTAACTCTGATATTAAGAACTGCGTTTATGAGTAAATCCAACGTCTAAAGTAGGGCACCGGTAACGAGGCCTTACACAATTAATGAACTATCAATCGAGGAGTATGCGCTTCATGATAGATTGCTTGAGGGTAAGCAAATGATAAGTGTGGGGATGTGATGTGTGAGTGAGAGAACATGTTCTTAGTGTTTGATATTGTGTATTTTAATTGTTTATATGCATCAAACACGAGTACTTTGATTGGTTTTATATTTACAAGTGATCAAAGCTTAGAGAAACTAATATGGAGCATTTAGGATAGAGTGGAAATCAAAGTAATGATATATTATATGATAGAGAAGAAGACGTGTCCGCAAACGGGGTGGAAAACGGAGTTGAAATGAAGATTTTATAAAGAAAATGATATGCTGGTACTATAGCAGTCATAGGCTACGAGTCCCAAACCGTAGCCTATGTCCGTGGCTGATGTTTTAGTCACCGTAAGGCAATGAGTAAGAACCATAGGCTATGGTGGCCTGGCCATAGTTACGATCTGGCTAGACGGGAAAATCATTTTTGCATGTTTTTCTTCCATATTTAAGCACAGAAAACCCTAAAGTCGAGTGTCCTTCTTATTCTATCATCTAAGGTGATTTTGGGGCCGTCACACACCATCCTAACACCTACCTATCACCACAATCATCCATGGTTTAAACATTCCAACCCATAATCGAGTTAATCATGTGCAGAGGTAAAGTTAAACCACTCGTGACCACTTCAGGTGTAGATTTGCATATGAACAGATTATTTTTTTTAAGAACATCAATTATTTGGTTTGTATTCATCAATAATTAGGATTAAGTTCTTATTGTCATTGAACCGTTTAGGATTAATCATTAATAGATGCTAAGTTTTATATTAATGAATTGGTAATTAGATAGACCGTGTTCAGTTGTGTCAATTCATCGGATTAGGTTATATGAATGATCATAACCAAATTATTGTGTCTAGTAATCATTCAATTATTAAAATAAACAAATCATGTGTATGTGATTTCACGATTTGTATAAATTATTGTCAGTCAGTTTATTGCATATCCCAAACCTGAAGTGTAGTCACTATTTTCTTTAACTTATTTAAAACCAAACTAATTTCCAAACTGCTTGACATCGCCTGTCCATTTAGTTTAATAATTAATAAGTCATGAGCAAACTTGCACTTTCCCTTAATTCCATGAGGAGACGACCTTTCTTACTCGTATTAGTTATATGTATTAAAGTCTTATAAATACTTGTTTTTGATTGACCCTTGTTAGTGCACGGTTTTGTCTTCTCGAGTCTTTTAATAGTCTTTGTAATTTAATATTACTTTAATGTAAAAGGGAATTTCTGTAATTAAGACCCATATGTTATTTATGGATCCTTCGTTAAGGATGCTTAACGAATTAGACCATTCGTTGTTATTATGGTTCATTCGTTAAGTTTGTTTAAAGAATTAACCTTAATCGTTATAATTATATGTTCATTCGTTAAGGATGTTTAACAATTGGACCTTAGTCATTATTTATGGTATCCATTGGTCATGGAAGGCGATTCGGTGCAGGATGTGTAACGAATGGCAACTCGTCTTCTATATAAAGGCTTTTATGCCTTCTCATAATTTAAAAAGTGTTCTTAAAGTAATTCCTGGTATATTGTTACTCTGCCCAATTGTCCTCCCAAACTTCTATTAATATTATCAAGTTCTTCTAATAAAAAACGTATATCAGATAACTAGATCCATGAAGGATTCTATCGATTGAAGCTTTATTAGCGTTTCACAACCCACGAAGAATCTTCAAGCGCCAAACGAACACTCGTTAACTTATCAGTGACTGCCTCGCTGGTCTTGTTGGCATAGGACCATCTTGCGGAAAGGTCTTCACCGGTACTCGCTTCATAGTCTTCGGTGGCTTAACCTTAAGAACAAGTTTCCTCAAACCCGTACGAGGATCAATCTCATCAATATACTTACGGGTTGGAACCTGCGGTTTAAAGAATTTAAATCCGTGGTCGACCTCGAAGAACAGATGTTGGTGGAACCATCCTGCTAATCGATATCCACCACGATTAATAAAAGGCCAATTGGCGAGCGTACGCATGTCCCACCTCGGAAGTGAGAGAATATCAGTGATATATTGAAAATAATGAACGTCGCTCTCCCACTTAATTATACAAACCTTCAATTCTGAATCATACAACCAAGAAACAATATCACCTTTAACTATTTTCACGACCTTAAATGTAGTTTTATGATTAGCTTTGGCCGGTGATGCAGTTTCCAGTTGTTGTTCTTGATCCACATATCGATAAGCTTCGATAATCTTTGAAGCCAAATTCTTGTTGCTGCGATTCTTGAACCAACTTTCAATATCATAATCAGACGAGCTTGACTCTTTCTCCGACATCTTTTCCTTCTTCTTTGTTGTTCTCTCAAGATGATTTTCAGTAGCTTTGACATAATCTTCAGTGAATGTTTGAACACCATGATCAACGTTTGAACGATGATAAGATCGGGGTATTCCTCTTATGTGACTTCTTCCATCTCGATTTCCTCATCTTCATAAATAAACGACGTATTCCCATGTGGAATACTCGTATCAAGCAACACCCAACATCATTAACAACCTCCACATCCTCATCAGCCTCCAACGTGTCTAATTCTTCATCTTTCAGCCCTAATAATAATGAAATCTGATCGTGAGTTAAGGCATGATCGACAAATTCTCCTTCTTCAATATCATATGCGTTGGTAGTTCTCATCACCACCCCCTTGTTATAATACATAAATAATTCAGCGTTGGCTTTGATCGAATCGATAGGTTGAACATTAGTCAAGTCTTGATAGAAAACTATCTGATGATCATTTCCTTCCCCACCACCACTCATACCGACAGCCGACGAGCTGTGAGCTTGTTTCGGCTCACTTCTACTGGCACTAGGAGCATCAGGATCCTTATCTTCTTCATCATTCTTCAGCTTCTTTAACACGTCATCTTTACACGTTAATTGAAGAATAAGGTCCTCCTGATCTTTCATCTTCAGCCATTGAGCCGCCACAATCTCACACATCTCTTTTGTTTTTATCTGGCAATATGATACATATCCCATCAGACGACATTGATTTGTCATCATCTGTTCTTGAACTTGATGATCAACCGCCATTTGATTCTTTTATAAGTGAATCATACTCAAAAGCATATCCATCTGATGGGCAGGGGCAAAGCATGAAATGATGCTGGAACATGCTGCACCGGGCCCTATAGACGGCTGGTTCTCATAAATGAGATGTACATGGGTTGTGTCGACATCATGGTAGGGGTAGGAGGAACCACCATTGATGTAACAGAAGGCCATGGCATCGGAGATAACACAGGGTGAGGAATTTCGCCAAGCCTTGGATCAGAAGTAATGGTCGTCGTCAATGTCAGTAACGGGGAGCTAGTATGTCACACCCTCAAAATCCACTAACGGAGTTTTACCGTCAGAGGGTGTGAACTGGCAGGATCGGAATCATCAGTTATAATCAAACCATATAATAAAGTTTCAAAACCATGAAAACGTTTACGAGTAATTAAATGCGGAAGCGTAAAAACCTTTAATCAAAAGTTGCGTCACGCAGGACGACTTAAAACCAAAGATAACCGTTAAAAATAAGTTTGCAGGACAAAAACGTTTTCAATCAATGCATGTTCCTAAACCGCGCGCCCGCCTCGGCTACCTGAGAATAACATACTGAAAGTGTCAACACAAGGTTGGTGAGTTCACAAGTTATATAAAAATAAATCGTTTAGCGTTTGCGTTCAGCGTTACAGCGTTACAGCGTTTTGCGTTAAGCGTTTTGCGTAACAACGTTACGGCGTTTTTCGCTAAGCGTTTTGCGTAACAACGTTACGGCGTTTTGCGTTACCAGATAGTGTTATGTCAAATTATATATCGATAGGTAGCTAGTCTATACAACAAGTATTACTAAGTGTTCGACACCGAAGCTGACTCGTTTAATAAGTGCCTTGTCACCAGATCCTCCAGACCATGGTACGTGTTAGCCAAAATTACACCCGCTCGACCTCCAGTCGAGTTTAGCGTTGGGTGGGGTTTGTCAAACCCAGTAGTACTACTCAACAGTGACTCGCTATTCTAAATATTAACCGGTTCGATGTATAGGACTTCAAATATTTCGTTTGCCACTTAGCCTTTACAAGTGATATATAATTTATAACAAAATCTTAAATGCGTTGTGGAGTATGTTATCTCCCCCAAGTGAAAAACATTTGAAAACAGTTTAAAGAGGGGAAAGTGAAACTCACTGTTTGCGAAGAATTTTCCAAAATAAATCACCAAGATGCGCGTCACCGAAAAACTCTCTCTAACGTTCTAAAAAAACAAAGAGATTTTTCTAAGTGTCGGAATATTATCGAGTCTCTAGACCCGGCACATAATACCTATGCACATAACATGTTTCGTGTTTCGTTTTTGAATCGTGTGTGACTTTAACAAGTGTTTTTGTGACACATCACATGTGTAAGCAATCATATACGTGTCATGTATTCATAACGTACATTACTAGCAATTATTCCCCGTAAGGGCATTTTGGTCAACAATTAACAATTAACTAGCCATTATTCCCCATAAGGGCATTTTGGTCAACAAATAACAATTAACTAGCCATTATTCCCCATAAGGGCATTTTGGTCAACAAATAACAATTAACTAGCCATTATTCCCCATAAGGGCATTTTGGTCAAATTATGACAATCAATTAGCAGTTATTCCCCGCAAGGGCATTTTAGTCAAAACACGACAATTATCTTGCAATCATTCCCCTCAAGGGCAATTTGGTCAAAACACGATAATAAATTAGCAAGTATCATATTTCATGCATTTTCACAAAACTCAGCAGCTAGTTTCACCGAGACAGAAATCCTACTAGAAAGATTGTACTATTTCACCGATCATAGCATCTCAATTAATTTACCAAAAATCATCACAGAAGCACATACGTCTTAGGTTTCCAGAACATTTTTTATTACATTTTTATTCCTCATAGTTTTCTCACACTCATCAAATCATTACAGCAAACTCATAACAGTCAAATTCATGCGCAACAGAATGTTATTTGCAATTACCGTTAAACGAAAAATCCAATAAATGCAAGACCACTTGGGTTAGGTTTCTAACTCAATGAGTCAACTTCCAGAAGTGGAACCAACCCAATTGGTCTCGTAGTTCATGAGATATAACATTTACAACATAACCTAACAGCAGGTCTAACAGCTCAGCTTTGCACAATGTTTTTGTAAAATCATAAAAGTTAACTTCTACTTGTCCAAAAATTACAAGTTTATATTCTTTAGAAACTAGACTCAGCCTAGTTTACTGTAGTACCAACAATCTCAACCAATTTTCATGTTTACACTTCGTTACAGTCACTTAAACATCAAATACACATTCTGTCCAGAAACTATTTGCATCCAAACTCAACATAATAACAACCTATGAACTATCATGCATTCATATGACCCTCTAGACTCCATAAACACCATCCATGCACATCAATTACATATTACATACTTGATTGGGGTTTGTGTTTGAACTCAAATCAAAGACACAACAATTTACATGCAATAAGATTCAATCTAGTTATCAAATCATCATCAATCAACAACAATCATGTTAACTTCATACATACATGAAATCGGCTCATCTAGGGTTTTCAATTAACCCATTAAACATCAAAATCAATCAACAAGAATGTATAGAATAATCAAATATACCTTCCTAGCACCTAGTTATTCAATCAACCACTTGATTTGATGTTGTATGTGTGTGTATAATGGACGGCAGCCGTGAGGGAGGGGGTAGGGGGTTTCCGATCGGGGTTAGGGAGAAAGAGAATGGGTTAGGGTTAAGGTTATTAGTATATATTTATAATAATAATAAGTTACACTCAAGTCCCTCCACTATCAAGTGTTACTTTTCTAGCCTAACTAACTTGTTTACATCTTGAGTTAACGTCTATAACCATGTTATCACATAACACATAAGTTTAACACATAATTATCACATAATTACTGTTTTGACGTTTTTCGTTTATTCATCAATCGTTTGCGTCAACTCGTTTGTGTTTCGGTGCAAATCCCGAAAGACTACACATGTAGTAAGTGTTAAGCGTCATTTAAACCCTAATTTAAATGTAATGAAGTGTGCGTTATAGATTTAGTGATCTTAAGTTTGAATTGACGGAGTTGAGTTAACGGAGTTAACCTGAAATTGACGATTGTCACATAGTAGTAAGTGGCACCGCCGGCCTTTGTGGTGAAAGAAACCTAGACACCTGTGGGCCACTTTCGACACCTGAACTATGCCTCACACGATGTTTTGGAGGTTGATCTTGCACTATCGCCTTGTACTTTTGTTTTCGTTGAGCAGCCAGTGAGCTTGTTGCCTCAACATCGACAAATCATCTATCACCACCATCATCTCCACCATCATCATTACCACCATCGTTCCCACCTGGTCCTTCTTCACATTCAGAATCTAAGTCTTCGTGAATCCAACGATCATCAGATGGACATTCATATGCTGGATTCGCCCAGTGATCAATCAAACGTTTGGTTCTTGGACGATCTTCTTTCTCTTTACTATGATAGGTTTTCATCATTCTCATAGTATCTGCGTTCATGTGTACCAACTTCAACACATCATTCTCCAACATTTGATCTATCACCAAATTAGGAATCAAATCTTGAATAATTAACTATATGAATCGTGGTTACATAAGAAATTGGTTACGGCGATTCTTGATCAAGCAGTTCTCCTTCAAGTGATAAAATATAAGCTCAGAGAAATTGAACGACTTGTTCAATATAAAAATCTACGAATGCGGATTGTGGCATAATCCGACACTAGTCATATCCACCCTTGCGCCCCTCCCCCCCCCCCCAAGACAATGAATTAGAACATGTAATAAGTACTTGTACGGAGTACACAAGTACGCCTTGTTGTACTGGGAACGATCAAGATCTTCAGAATAAAATAATCTCTGAAATAAGCCTCGTATCAACGTCTTGTCAAACTCACATGGACAGTCTATGTTTTCATAAAATCAAAGAACACGTCGGGTAACACCCGGAGAGATAATGATCGGCTTCTTGTTAATCTCAGCAACAATGTGATTCTCTGACCCTACATATCTTTCCAAGTTCCAGAATGGACGAATAACACATAAGTGAATAGGTATGTCGGCAGTATTGGCATAATGTTTCCTTGATCGACGTAGGAATGCAATGACATCTCCAAATACGTCTTGATCAGCAAAATTGTCTTGCACAAAAGTACATATATTATGATTTTGTCAGATGTAAGTAGAGGAGCAGCAGGAGCCTGTTGTTGCTGTACAGACTATTGTTGATCCTCAATGGGAACATCTTGTACAATCTCATCTGCCATTTATGTAAATACATAAACCCGAGGATTAGTAAAAACGAACATACTATTCATTAATTTAAGATTTAAAAAAAATCATTTTGAACATGAAATTACAAGTGTCATTCTTTAGTTCATACGTAATGACGAATGGTATAACGAATGACATGATTCGTTATAGACATCTTAGAGAATGAAGGAATAACGAATAAATAATAACGAATGAGAATGATTGAAGGTTCATTTGTTACTAAATCATGTGAATGGACTGATTCGTTATGCAAAATCAACGAATGAGTCATAAACAAGAATGAGTGTCCATTTGTTGTCTACGAATAACCACCATAATTATCAACTTTGACCCCAAATATTCAAAGTCAAACTTAAAAAAGATCAATGACGGTCAACCGAAAATCCAATTAGAGCATGTATGGCGATGAATCAGTATAGTTTGAACATGAATGGACTCGCAATATCATCGATATTCAATCCCAAACTACCATTAACGTTAAAATCTATTATAACAGTGATATATGCTCATAAATTTAACCTAGTTAAAAATGTGACTAATTAACCAATCAATGATTGACGAAAATCGACGAAACTCATCGTGTTTAGGTCTTCTATACCTTTGGAATCTGAAATACTAATAAAAAGATGATTAGGTTAAGGTCGAGTTTATGGGCAAAATTTGCAAGAGTATTGCTTGGGTTTCGTGACTATCAAGATGAACGAATGAGCGATTCGTTCATCTCTTGTACATTATATATGAAAACTTGCACATATCCCGAGACAGACGAATGAACCCATTCGTTAATTCAAAATTAACGAATGGTTCATATTCGTTGGTTCATTCGTTAACTCTGTTAACGAATGAACTATAAAATAAAATTCATAACGAATCAACTCTGATTCATTCTTCATTCGTTATTAATATTGATGACGAATGAGGATGACGAATGAGGTCATTCGTTATCAGTCTAACGGAGCGAATGATAATAACGAATAAGCTTATTCAGTATCCAAATAAAGAATGAATGGCCATCATTCGTTATCGGCATAGATAACGAATGGACTCTATTAGTTATGACTATTCATAATGAATAGCCATTAAATAAACAAATTAAAATGAAACATTTTCATCTTAACTTTAAAGAATTAAATTATGCATCGAAACCCGTGTCCGATAAACTTTACCGTAAAAACCTTACCTTCTTGGAGTAAAATTCAATACCTTAAGGTGCTTTACGTTCAAAACATATAAGTTAAAAAATTAACTTAAAATAATCAATTAAATAAAAGAATTAAATAAAAACAGAAAAATCTTTTTGATATTTTCTTTTTTCAAATTATATACCTTTTAGCTCAAAAATCGAAAATAAAGCAGAAAATGAAAAAAAAATAGAAAAACACAATATTTTTGGATTTTTGAGTATTTTCGAAGTAAAAAGCAAGTAAAACAAAGACAAATATGAAAATTATTCTACGAAAGCACTACATATTTTTGTGATTTGAGCAGAGAATCATGTTGACCAAATTGCCCTTCCATCGCAGTTTTATATTTCAGCGTTATTATGACTAGTGTTAAGTCGATCATTGATATTGTTGTCCACTTAAATCTAATAACAAACCTTAGAGTATCTTTGTGATATGATTTAATTTTCAATTAGGGAACAAAATATCAGCCTCTAATCTCGGTTCATGCTTAATTTGACTTTTACCATGTCACCCCAATTTGACTTAAACCATTATGCTGCTGATCAAAATATAGACTTTTATAGATTTATTAGCAATCTAAGCTCATAATCCCCATTACAAGGCACACCCCTGTTATCAAGCAATACACCAAGCTTCCTTTACTGTGATTGAGTTTGCACGAGTTCATCTGTAGGCTTGCAATCATTGTATCCCATGGGGTCCGTTTCTTAATGGTATTAAGACGCGCACAAGGGATGAACAATGTATGACTAACAACGGATTTTGATCAAGTCAGTAATAAATTTTTACAATGTATGGTAATGATCAAGTTTAATGACTTTGGGTTTGTTCTAAAAGCTTTTGAAATATTCATGTTTATGAATACCCAGATTATTAAGTCGCATAAAGACTCACATGCATTCCATCAATACAAGATTTGAGATTATAAAACCATACAGCATTGAAGTGTTAACCATAAACCAGACACAATTTATTTAGAATTTTTGTTTTGGTGATCAAACAGACATAAGGCTTGAGTATGACAGGCTACTACATTTCTGCCTTCATTACCAAAACTTTTTGGAAAGACTAACACCTCTTTCAATTTGACAGTTCACATACTTTACCTTAAGAGTTTGTTTAAGACCTATCAATGCACCAATGGGATTAAACACTTAGTCTTTTAAGCTTATTTCTTTCTGAATATGAGACTAGATGATCAATGTATGATCATTTTCTCAATTTTCTTCAAAAATAATTTTTGAGGAGCATTTAAATATAGTCACCCTAGTCACTTTCAGTCTATAGATAAATGGCTATCCTATAAATCTACAAGTAGATATCAGGACCAAACATATAAATACGTTCTACAAACTTAAATATCCGACATAATTTTCAGCGAAAGAATTAAATAAAACACACAGCAGTCGCCCAAGTTACTCTCCATTTTCAGGTAAATGGCTATCCCGAATATTTACAAATAAATATCAGGACCAAACATATATTGTTAGTACACGGTTTTGCGTCTCGAGTCTTTGTATTTAACGTTAATGTATTTGTCGTTTATTTTTGTAATAAATTATTAAAGTATTATGTTAGTTCGTTAATGTTATATTCTAGTTCTCTAAGGATGTTTAGCGAACTAGGTCTATGTTATTATCCCTCCTGATTCGTTAAGGATGTTTAACGAATCAGGGGGTGATTCGTTAAGTGTAATTTCATTTAGAGTATGTAACGAAGTGGACTCTAGTTCGTTAGGGGATGTTAACGAAGTAGGTCCATCTTCTATTTATAGTAAACACTGTTCACAGTTAATATTGAGTTTTGAGTTTAATTAACGAATCTTTGCTGAATTCTCTCTCAAGCTTCATCCTAATTATTCAATCTAATATTATATATATACATACTATAAACTAGTACTAATATATACAATCAATACATACAATCAATGGCAACAATGAACTAGATCTGTTAAATGTTAATCGAGCTTTAGAGATCTGAGATTGAAAAGGCTCTCACAAGTGGTATCAGAGCTTTTGGTTGTTCTATTGCTCTTGATTCGTATGTTTAATTGTATTTGGGACTGTTTTAGTGTTAACTTTGGTATAAGTTTGATTACAATTTGAATTTGATTCGATTTAAGCTTGATTTGGATTAGTTATGGATCAAGTGGATTGGATCTGAGGGTGTTAAGGTATTGGATAGATTTGGTAAGAAGGAATTGGGTTTTGGATTGAGTTTGAAGTAAATCGTATTGTTTTGGTTTGGCCGAGAAACAGGGGATTGGTTTTGGTCAGATTGATTATGATTTAATGGTAATTGAGTTACGGGATTGATACGAATGGTTTTGTGATTGATTTACCAGTGGTTTGGTAGTTCATTTGAGCGATTTGGTTGAGTAGTGATTAAGTATTACGGATTTGGTTCTGGGTTGGTGTTCATATGATTTCCAGATTTCTTTGAAGATTTGAAGATCTTCAAACAAATTTGAAGATTCTTTGATTTTTTGGTCAATTCGGAAACACTGTTCACCATATTCGCTACCTGATTCATTAATTTTTAAGCTAATTCGTTATGAGTTCTGGTTGATACGTGAACCAATTTGTTATACAATCCGATCCGTGTCCAACTGATTCGTGTGACACGCGTCTACCTTGGAAATTGTGTTATAACAACTTTTGCCACGGGGCATTTGTTGTCAGAGTTTGTTACAAATTGTTGTAACAACCTGATTCGCTCTAAGTTGATTCGTTATCAACTGTAGCTAGTTCGTTATCTAATTCGCTAAGCCTCTCTTAGTGATTCATTAAAGATAACTTTCTGATTCGCTAAGCCTATACTTAGTGATTCGTTTAGCCAATACGTTAGTTGACTGATTCGTTGACCATCTGATTCGAAGATCAATTCGTTAACTTCAATTCTGATTCGCTACCTGATCAATCTTAACTTCGTTAAGGTGTGATTCGCCATTTACTGTTCACAGATCTTTACCTTTACTGTTTACAGTTCTTTAATATTATTTTCAAATTTTAATAAAGTTTAAAACTTGTCAAAAATGGCTGGTATATACGCATTAGCTTCTCAAACATGTTGATGCAACAAATGTTACAACTAGATACCGAGATCGGTTCTCATTCAAAATTTCCATGTTTGATGAAATTTAGAGATTTTGCTAAATGGGAACCCCGTTTCCGTGCTCATTTAGGGTCAGTTCACCCTGATTGTTCATACTGTTTGGATGAGGTTTACATCGTTCCAATGATTGGGGATGAGACTATTGGTTTTACACCTAAAGCTATCTCTCAATACTCGGTTGAAGAGAAGAAAGCATTAGAAATTGAGACAAAAGCTTATTCTACTCTTACTATGGCTTTACCTGAAAACATCTTTCACCAAGTAGGAAATATTAAGATTTGTGCTTCTTTATTTCAACATATCCGTATGAGAAGTATGGGAAACACCGCTGAAAGCAAAAAGGTTATGCTCAAGTTTCAATATAGAAACTTTAACCTACTAAAGGTGAGACGGCTGAAGAGATGACTACACGATTTAATCACTTAATAGCCGAGATGGACAAGATGAAATTGAAAATATCTGAATTTGACAAGATTGATACTATTAAAAGTGCTTTACCAAGTTCTTATCCAACTTTCCTTATGGTGTTAAAGGAGAATAATTATTTTATTAATGAGGATTTGACTGCATCTAAATTTCTGCAAAAGATCGAGGCTCGAGAATATGATCTTAAATGTCATAAGTCTTCAAAAGATAATCAACATCCTGCATTTTATGGTGGAAGCATGCCATTAAGTTCAACCATTTCACCTATCACTGCTTTTCTCACACAAACGGCAAGTGAAAATGCCACAACTATCTATAGTGATCCACGTGTTTGTTTCTACACAGCTGGAAATACTGGTTCATTTGAAGGACCTGGAAGTTCATCATCATCAAATCAATTCTCATCACAACCAAATATAAACATGAGAGAAGCTAAACAAAATTTTGCTTTCTTATCTGCTTTCATGACTTCATATGAGAATTTGGTTAGTAGTAAAATTGCCACAAGTGATTTGACTGGTGAATATTATGATCAAATTGATTCGAATGATTTGGAACTAATGGACTCAAAGTTGAACATGGCAATGATAGTCAGGAAAGTGAAAAGGTTCATGCAGAGAACGGGTAAAGATCTTTCATCTTTGAACAAGAAATTGGGGTTTGATAAATTAAAGGTCAAGGGTTACAATTGTCAAGAGTTTGGTCATTTTTCCAAAGAATGTGATAAGCCTAAAAAGGAGTATACCGGTCCCAGAAAGCAAGATCAAAACTCATTGGGAAAGAGTGGTAATGATACAGGAAAGTCTTCTGGAGGTAAACCTTCGTCTTCTGGATCTCAAGCAATGTTATCCAACGCAGATGGAGAGGACTGGTCACAAAGGTTATTATGTGGTAACAATCAAGCAAATCTCGCAATATTTGGATTTCCTTAGTACTTTCAAGATGTAAGTGGAAGTGAAATTTCTTCTGATGCTGATACCGAGTCTAAGTCTAATGATTCAAATGAAAAGCTTCCAACTACTTTCGCTTGCATGGCAAAGATCAGTGATTCAACCACGTCTGCTTGCATGGCTAAGAAAAATGAGGGTACATCCAAGACCATTTCTGGTGAAAACTTGATCATGGATAGTGGATGTTCTCATCATATTACTGGAAATCTCGACCTCTTAACAAATGTAAGAAATATTCAAGGGGGTTATGTGGCGTTTGCTGGGAATTCTGGGGGTATGATTACACAGGAAGGTAATATTTCGAATGGGCATATTACTTTTGAGAAAGTTAATAACTGTGAAAAAGTGGACCATAATTTATTGAGTGTGTCGCAAATCTGTGACAAGCAATACACTACAATATTTACAAATAAAGAGTGTCTGATCTTAAAACCGGGGTATGTGATTCCCGAGGACATGGTTGTCATGCGATCACCTCGATCAAATGATATTTATGTCTTAAATATGTGTTCTAAAGAATCAATATCGATGGGAACATGTTTTGTCTCGAAAGCAACCGAGAAAGATTCTATTCTATGGCATCGTAGAATGGGTCACATTCATGTTCGTAAAATGAACTATCTAATGGCAAATGACCTAGTTGAAGGTGTGTCTTTGAAGAATTTTATGTTATCTGATCACTGTGTTGCTAGCAAAAAAGGCAAACAGAAGAAAAAGTCACATCCATCTAAGTTATTGAATTCCATTGATACTCCTCTTGAGCGACTTCATATGGATCTTTTCGGTCCAGTGAATCGTGCGAGTATCTCTGGAGATTGGTATTGCCTGGTAGTTACTGATGATTATTCACGATACTCATGGATATTGTTTATGAGTTCGAAAGATCAAACACCAGTTCTTGTTCAAAATTTAATCACTAAGATCGAATCACTATACAAACAGAAAGTGAGGAGAATTCGAAGTAACAATGGTACTGAATTTAAAAATACTGTATTGGATTTCTTTTGTTTACAAAAGGTAATTCATCGAGAATACAGTGCCCCATATGTACCATAACAAAACGGTGTTGATGAACGAAAGAATAGAACGTTTATTGAAGATGCTAGAACTATGCTTGCTGATTCGAAACTTCCTATCCATTTTTGGAATGAGGCAGTGAATACTGCTTGTTATACACTCAATCGAGTTCAAACTGTTAAACGACTTAAGAATACAAGTTATGAGTTGTTGAATAATCGAAAGCCTAACTTAGAGTACTTGGAACCTTTTGGGTGTCCTTGTACGATGCTGAAAAAGGATGTGGGAAAGTTTGATGAAAAAGCCATTGAAGGTTATTTCTTGGGTTATGATTCTCCTAAGAAACTACTATTTAATTTTACGTCTGGTTGTGTTGAAGAATGATACCATGTGGACTGTCAAAAGTATACTACTCCTTCTCAAGGGAAAGGTCCCGACAGGATGTTTGACTATGATGGCTTATTCAATTCGTTTACTCCAACAACTGATCAACCAGATGAAGACTTAGTCCGTGCTTATTTTGAGGAACAATTGGGAATTCCAAGATTTGCAAGTTCTAATGATGTTGAAGTTCCAATTGATGCTCCAACAGAAGAACCTGATAATGAGTTCCAAGTTCTCTTCGACAACGCATCTACTTCATCTGATGACACTCAAGTTGTTGATCAAGTTATCAAACTTCATAGTGATGTTTCATCTCACGATCTGGGTGAACATTACACTAATTTATTTGAAACTGTTGATGTTCCTAAGAATCCCACTCTTAGGATTCATAATTATCATCCGAAAGAAAACATTATATGGGCACTTGATGTGGGAGTTCAAACACGACATCAAGTTGCTTCATCAAGTGAGAATAATGTATTGTGTGCTTATGCTAACTTACACTCGTCTGGGATTGTAAATCTTGCTAAATTCACTTGGTTTCTATCTCAAGTTGAGCCAACGACTCCTCGTATGGCACTTCAAGATTCATTTTGGGTATAAGCCATGTAAGAAGAATTACAGCAATTTGCACGTTTGGGTGTTTGGGATCTTATCGACGAACCTGCTAGAGTCAAGAAGGCGATTCCGACTAAGTGGGTATATAAGTGTAAGAAAGACGATCGTGGGGTGATTGTGCGAAACAAGGCACGTTTAGTGGTACAAGGTTTTCATCAGCAAGAGGGTATTGATTAGACTGAAGTATATTCTCCGGTTGCAAGATTGGAGTCCATACGAATCTTTTTAGCATATGCAGCTTACAAGAACATTAAAGTATATCAAATGAACGTCAAGAGTGCTTTTCTCAATGGTGAACTTCACGAGGAAGTGTTTGTTTTACAGCCTCCTGGTTTTGAAGATCCTGATTATCCTGACCGTGTTTACCGTTTAAACAAGGCATTATATGGTCTACATCAAGCCCTGAGAGCCTGGTATGGCACGCTCGCCAACCATCTAACGGATAATGGTTTCAAACGTGGAACTGTTGATTGCACTTTGTTTTATAAAAATATTGGTGATGATCTTCTCCTCGTCCAGATTTATGTAGATGACATAATCTTTGGGTCAACAAACGAAACGTTGTGTAAGGAGTTTGAGAAATCAATGCAAACCAAGTTCGAGATGAGTTCGATGGGAGATGAATTTCTTTTTAGGGTTGCAGGTTCATCAGTCTGCGAAAGGAATCTTCATTTATCAGACAAAATATGTGAACGACGTCTTGAGCCGATTCAAGATTACTGCCGAAAAAATCCCTTCTACTCCTCTCCTCGTGGGTCAAAATTTAACACCGGATGAATTGGAGGATACCGTTGATCCGACCCTCTATCGTGCTATGATTGGTTCTTTGATGTATCTAACTGCTTCTCGATCCAACATAATGTTTTCTGTTTGTTTATGTGCTAGGTACCAAGCCAGTCCCCGAGTGACTCACCTGGCAGCGGTCAAGCGTATTCTTCAATATCTAAGGGGCAATCCTAACATCGGGTTATGGTACCCCAAAGACGATACTTTTGATCTTACCACTTATTCTGACTCAGACTATGGAGGATGCAAGATCAATTTCAAGTCTACCATAGCGGGATGTCAATTCTTAGGAAGTCGGCTTGTTTCCTGGCAGTGTAAGAAGCAGACAACGGTCTCCACTTTAACCGCCGAAGCTGAATATGTTGCAGCCTTGAGTTGTTGTTCCCAGGTTTTGTGGATACAACAACATCTTTTGGACTACGGTTTGAAGTTTCTTACTACTCCCATCTTAATTGATAATTCTGCTGCTATTAGTATCACCAAAAATCTTGTACAACATTCTAAAACGAAACATATCGAAATTCGATATCATTTCATACGGGATTGTTATGAAAAGAAATTAATTGACCTTGAGAAAGTACATACTGATTTTCAGAAAACCGTTCTATTTACCAAAGCCTTTGATAAAACACGTTTTCAATTTTTGCTTGGGTTAAATGGATTGAAGACCCTCGCTGATATACTGAAACAAGGATGATTATCTTTCTTTTATGTTAATTTTATTTTAAAAATGTATTTTTGTTTTTAGGTTTTAGGGGGTGACACTTAGAAAATACAAAAATATTGTGCGTTTCGTTTGTATAAATAAAACCCAAAAACATTAGAAAATTTTGAAAAATCAAAAATAACATGTTTTCAGTTTGTACAGAAAAATTCGAAAATCCAAAAAGAGTGTTAAATTTATTTTGTTTGTAAAGAAAAATTTGAAAAGACAAAAAGATTGTGTTTTTAGTATGTAAAGAGAAAAACCAAAAAGGTTTTTGCTTACGTTCGCTGAAAACTATGTCGATTACTTTTATTTGAAGGACATATACTTGTATATGTTTGGTCCTGATAAATTCTTGAAAAATATTCTGGATAGCCATTCACCTGACAATGGATAGTATTTGGGGCGTTCGTTAGACCTTTTATTTTATTTTCTCGTTGAAAAATATGTCAGTTATTTAAGTTTGTGGAGCATGCTTGCATGTTTTGGTCCTGTTATCTACTTGTAGATTGATAGGATAGCCATTAATCTATAGACTAAAAGTAACTGGGGCGATTAAATTCATTTTGTTTTATGCTCCTCAAAATTTTGAGTTTTTTGAAGCAAAAAGAGAAAATGATAGTACATTGATTGTTTGACTCCAAATCCAGTAAGAAACAAGCTTAAAAGACTGAGTGCTTAATAATTGGTGCATTAATAGGTCTTAAACAAGTTGTTAGAGTAAAATATGTGATATAAACATAAAGAAAAGCCAAATTGAAAGAGGTGTTAATCTATAGTAAAAATCTCGGTGAGGATGGTAGAAATGTAATAACTAGTCATACTCAAGCCTTATAGTTATTGATCACCCAAAAATATAATAAAGAAAATAACAAGCGTTAGGATTCTGGACACTGTGAGTCTTTATACGGCTTAATCATCTGGGTATTCATAAACATGAATATTTTATTCGCTTTTAGAGCAAACCCAAAGTTACTAATTTGATCACTATTGTACTTCGAACAATCCAAATTACTGACTTGATCAAAATCCGCTGTTAGTCATACAATTGTTCCTCCCTCGTGTGCGTCTCAATATCAATAAGAAACGGACCCTAGGGGATACAATGTATGTAAGCCGACAGATGGACTCGTGCATACTCACTCACAGTAAAGGAAACTTGATGCATTCCTCAAATATTATAAAATTCTTAATTGGTATTCAAAATTTTGATCAACACTATAATGGTTTAAGTCAAGTTGGGGTGATTTGGCAAAAATCAAATTAAGCTTGAACCGAGATTAGGGGCTGATAGTTTCTGATATTCTGTGCGCTAATTGAATCCTTAATCATATCACAAAAATGCTTGAAGACTTATTATAAGATTTAGGTGGACAACAATATCAATGACCGACTTAACGCCAGTCATAATATTGCTATTATAAAACAGTGATGTAAGGACATTTTGGTCAATATGATTGTCTGCTCAAACTCAACAAAAATACAAAAATATGTACTGCTTTTGAAAAATTATAAAATTCTCAAATACATTGTCTATTTCTTGGTTCGGGTATTTTTCATGTAAATACATTTTTAAATTTTTACAAAATACCAAAAATATTTTACTTTTTCATTTTACATACTATTTAAATTCTTTAAATTATGTTTCAAAAACGTGAAACGAGTAAAGTATTTGATTATCGAGATAACGGTCCTCGGTAATTCACTTAAATTAATTGGATAATATATAAATTCTCTATTTAATTCTTTTATTTATTTATTTATTCATTTAAAATTAAATAACGCAAGAGTAATTCGTTAAGTTATGACTAACGAATTAGGCCATTTTTAGCGAACTACGTTCTAGTTCGTTATCCTCATTCGCTTCCGCACTCTGTAACGAATGGCTTTAATTCGCTAAGAATAATCGAACGAATTAGATAAGAATCGCGTCTGCTTCGTCATGACACCTGTTAACGAATCAACTGATTCGTTAATTCAAATTATAAACGAATTAGCTGATTCGTTGCTTTGGGAATCGTACTTGTCAGTGTATATAGGACGGCGTGAAACGAACCGTCCTACACTGTTCCCTCATCTTCCTTACACCTAAAGTTACTATGTTCAAAATTTTCCAAATTTTGTCAATCTTCGAAATTCGGACTTTTGAGAATACCATTGTGTTCATAAGGTATAGATGATCTTTTCTTTGTGATTTTCGTCAAAAATGACACAGTTTTGAGATGCTAAATATGTGATTTTGATATTAGGGTTTTTAAGGTTTTTGAAACCTTGTTTACTCGGATTAATACTCTGTTAATGTACCTAAATTTGATATCATTTTGATCGGAATAGGGTTCCGACACCCTTGGTGATCTTTAATCACAACTTGATTGATTGATTGCCGGGTGATTATTTGATTGTCGTTTTTGGTGTTTACGCTATGTTCATACCCTGCATAACTTAACTTATTTGTTGGTTTAGAACCTCATAAACATCATTATTTGCTTCGCAATGGATTTCCGAGACTTCCACAGTCGTTTGTTCGGCTACTCATTGTCAATTATGGAGTAATTGATCTCCGATTTGCAACTTTGACTTTCTGTGTTCTTGTCAATTTTGACTTTGACCAAGATAGTCAAAGATTAAGTCTAATTTTGACCATTCGTTAACCTTAGCGAATTGGAACTTCTCCGTGTCCAATTCGTTAAGGATTCACACGAATTAGATCAGCGAATCATTCACTTAACGAATCAAATGTGGATTCGTCATTTGAAACGAACTAGAAGTGAGTTCGTTATTTTTAATAGTTAATTCGCTAGTTCTTCTTCGTTAAAATATTTACTTGATTGCAAATCAGTCGATTCGTTATAATTCTGTAACAAATCAGACTGTTTTGATAACGAATGACATTTCTAATTTAATTATTTCAAATTGTAAATTAATAAAATATTCCAAGAGTCTAAACGTGTCGATACATCGATTACACACGAAATCTAAAATTAAATATACTGTCTCTTGATAGATATATATAAGTGCTTAAAGTATATAACCCTTGTATGATTTCTAAACTTTCACATTACTTATATTCGTCGGTATTTATTCAGTATAATGGTTGATCAAATGGATCAAGACCCACCTGCTGCTCCCCAAGAACAACAGCAACATCAAGAACAAGCTAAAGTACAGTTGCTACCATATGACAAGAAACACAACATTTGTGCTTATGTTGATTCAGACGTTGCTGACAAAGCTCTTTTTGGGACTATGTTAACATTTCTACGTCGTTCGGTGATACACTATGCTATAACTGCTCGACCCACTGTTTAACTGAGCATCATTTGGCAGTTCTGGAGTACTGCTGAGTTTGTTGACATCAGAATCACATTCGAGCCACAATCAATCAAACTCCTATAACAGTGGATGTTGAAGTGATTCGACGTGTGCTTCGTTTTTGGGACAATGATGATAACCCAAGTGATTTCGACAAAGAGTTAATCAAGGGTTTGTTTAGACGTGTACGCTATGGTGGAGATATTGAAGATCTATGTTTAACAAGAATGGACTGTGCCCACTTTATATGTATCTGTTACACGTATTGATTCATTGTTTGGGTGGTCGTCGAGGTGGATTTGATGAATGCTGTATCAGTTTGCAATCGGCGTTTGTGGCACTTGTTCTCAACAAACCGTTCAACTTCTCAGAGATGATCTTCTATCATCTGAAAGAGCAATGTCAACAAACGTCCCAAAAGAAGAAGTTTCTCATGCATCCAAGATTTCTCCAACTGATTATTCAAGACTTGATTCCCAACTTGGTTATTGATCGAACATTAGTGGATGATGTTCTTGCCTTAGAACACATGAAGGCCGAAACTGTGCGTAGAATGAAGATCTATCGTAAGGAGAAGCCACGGGACAAACGTATGATTGGTCATATTATTAACCCTGATTATGAATGTCCTTCCGAGGATCGCTGGATCCATGATGACTCGGATTCCGAGCGTGAGGGAGGAGAAGGTGGGAAAGATGGAGATGACGATGATGATGGTAGAGATGGTGGACATGGTGGTGATGGTGATGCAACTCTTCAAGAACAACAAGCTGCAGTCGAAGTCGCGTTAGCTTCTATAATTGCAGCTCAACGAAAACGGAAACGAAAGGGTAAAGCACCGACATCTGAAAGTCCAGCAAAGAGACGTGTATCAGCTGGAGCTGGTTTAATTATTGGTATTCCACCGTCTCGTACAACCATGTCTCAACGCCCGACAGTTTCGCTTACTACTAGCACTCCTGCGCTTATATTAACGACGACGATGGTTCCTCATGACAGGCTTGGTATGATTCCACAAATGGCTTTAGCTGAAATACCAATGCCTTCTGCTACACCTTCTACTGTTCCTCCAACACCGTCCATGAGATCCCCCTCCACCTAGTGATGTCTCTTTTATGAGAATTACACGCCCTCAGGGACCAATCCAGCCAGTTCGTCCATCTCTGTACAACATGCCACCACACTGTCAGACAGACATGCTTTTGAACCTTCTTCATCTATATGAAAATCAGATGTCTGCTGACCGGCTCAATCTAGAACGCCTAATGGAGAATCAAAGAAGGCTGATGAGTTATGTGTCATTTTGTCAAAAAGAGACTGAAGAGCTTCGTGCGATTGTTGAGTCTCAGGGGGTGAATCTCAAAGAACAAGAGGATCTGATCTTGTAGTTAACTTGCAAAGAAGATGCTTTAAAGAAGCTCAAGAACGATGAAGAAGATCCTGTTGAGTCTGGTGCAGGAGGTGAGCCTAAACAAACGCACGGCTCATCTTCAGGTGCAGGTACTAGTGGTGGTGATGACTCGAATAAACAGATTATTGTTTGTAAAGACTATGCAGCTGCCAAACCTATCGAGATGATAGAAGCTGATATAGTCATATTTGTGAATTGAACGGGGGTGGTAAAGAGTGTGGTATACAGGAATGAGATTGAGGTTGGTCAGCTTGTTGAGTGATCATTAACACGAGAGCAGATTTCACTATTGCTTGGCTTGAACGACGAACAGTTGATCGTGTTAGAAACTAAACCGGATGTTGAGGTAGTAAACGATGAAGAGATCTTAAATGATCCAACTGTTGAGATTAACACAAATTATATTTATGAAGATGAGGAAGTTGAGGTTGAAGACGTTACTGCTGAGGAGTATCCTGACTTGTTTCAAAAGACAAATGTTGATCAGGGTGCTCCAGCTTTCAATGAGCAAACGTTTAAAGCCGCTGAGGTTGATTTGGAAAAGACGTCCAAGGGTAAGAAGGTGGTTGATACGAGATTCAACTCAATTGAGAATCCAACCGATGCTGATACTGAAAAGTGGTTCAGCTACAAGAAGGTGAGTAAGATTATTGAAGCTTATCGATATGTTGATCGGGAAGAGAATGAGGAAGCTGCTGCTCGAATCAAAGCCAATCAAGTAACATCATTCAAGACCATGTCAAAGGATCAAGGTGACATCGTTTGTTGGCTATTTAATTCTGAACTTAAGGTATGTATCATGAAATGGGAGAAGGGGATTCAGTACTATGAGAAGATTATGGATGTTCTTACTTTATCGCGTTGGGATGTTCGTACCCTCGCGTGTTGTCCATTTATAAATCGAAGTGGTGACCGGATAGCAGATTGGTTTCATCAACAATTGCTATTCAAAGTCAATTCTGGATTCAAGTTTCTCAAGCCTCAATTTCCAACCTGCAAACGTATTGATGAGATTGATCCAAGAACAGGTTGGAGAAAGTTGGTTCTCAAGGTCAATCCGCCAAAGACCTTAAAGCGGGTGCCGATAAAGACCGCTGGTATTATGATTATCGAACCGGCGAGGCCGTCATTGTCTTGGGTAAAGGGCTGAAGACTGAGTTGATAAAGATCATTGACCCGATGTGGTTGGTGAATTTAACCGAGACCGATAATGACGTGCTGCACAAGAACAAGATTATGATTGAACGCAATGAAGACTATGATCTGGCTATGCAATTCCAACACGTTGTACGTGCATGTTATGAGAACGGGATTCATAGCTACAGAGATTGGCAATCCAAGCGTTTCAAGTGAAGGTCAAAGACAAAGAGCTCAAGACGAGGGGGTGTCTGTTAGTACATGGTTTTGTGTCTCGAGTCTTTGTATTTAACGTTAATGTATTTGTCGTTTATTTATGTAATAAATTATTAAAGTATTATGTTAGTTCGTTAATCTTATAGTCTAGTTCGCTAAGGATGTTTAGCGAACTCGTTCTATGTTATTATCCCTCCTGATTCGTTAAGGATGTTTAACGAATCAGGGGGTGATTCGTTAAGTGTTATTTCATTTAGAGTACGTAACGAAGTGGACTCTAGTTCGTTAGGGGATGTTAACGAACTAGGTCCATCTTCTATTTATAGTGAACACTGTTCACAGTTAATATTGAGTTTTGAGTTTAATTAACGAATCTCAGCTGAATTCTCTCTCAAGTTTCATCCTGATTATTCAATCTAATATTATACATATACATACTATAAACTAATACTAATATATACAATCAATACATACAATCAATGGCAACAATGAACTAGATCTGTTAAATGTTAATCGAGCTTTAGAGATCTGAGATTGAAAAGGCTCTCACATATACAAATATATGTCCTTTAAATTTGTGTAACTGACATAATTTTAGGCGACAGAGTGCAAAAATCTTTGTGAAATATTTGAATGTTTTTTTTGTTTTTCTCTATACATACTTAAATAACAATATTTTTAATTTTCAAATTTTTAATGTTTTTTGATTTTCTCTATACGTACTTAAAAATACAATATTTTTGTATTTTTCCATTTTCTCCCCAAAACCCAAAACCATAAAAAAGAAACCAAAACAAACTAAATAAAAATAAAATTGATTATCCGAGCTTTAGAATATCAACAAGAGTTTTCAATCCGTTTGAACCAAGCAAAAAAGTTAAAGCAAGATTTATCAAAACCTTTGGTGAACAGATCAGCTTTATGAAAATCCGTGTGCACCTTTTCAATATCAATTAATTTATTTTCAAAACCATCACATATAAAATGATATCGAATTTCTATATGCTTCGTCTTAGAGTGGTGCACGGGATTCTTGGTGATGCTAATAGAAGCTGAGTTATCAATAAAGATGGGAGTAGTAAGAAACCTCAAACCGTAATCCCGCAGGTGTTGCTAGATCCAAAGAACCTGTGAACAGCAACTCGAGGCTGCCACATACTCTGCTTCTGCGGTTGAAGTGGAGACCGTTGTCTGCTTCTTACACTACCAAGAAACAAGTCGGCTTCCTAGCAACTCGTCTTCTATATAAAGGCTGTTATGTCTTTTCATAATTTAAACATGTTCTTAATGTTATTCCTGGTATACTGTTACTCTGCCCAATTATCCTCCCAAAACTTCTATTAATATTATCAAGTTCTTCTAATAAAAAACGTATATCACATAACTAGATCCATTGTTTGATCGATATGTCGGATTCTATCGATTGAAGCTTTATTAGTGTTTCACAAATCAATTGGATATAAAATCTATTCGCTGCCATAAATGGCACTTTGATTAGTCCTTGATCCCGTGCGGCTAGCAACCTTAGACCAGGACTGATTAAATTGTCTTTTCAAATCTTTTTACTGTTTATGCCAGTTCTCGCATTGTCTTGAAAGGTGAGATGGGTTACCACACACATAACAACATTTTCTTTTGAAAACAATAGAATAATCATCATAACTATAATATGGTTGATGCGGTGGGAAAGGTGATCCTTGGAAAGGAACATGACTGTGAAACTCGTTTGATCTATGACCACGATCATCAAAAACATTTGTGTAAAATGAATCAACATGATTTTTTTATGATGACCATAATAGTTTTCAGAAAAGTTGTATGACTAAATATTTCATAAATGATTGGTTGTTAGGGAAAATGATATTTTATTTGGTGGAACATATTTACACGATGTACTTGCTTTTTCATTTTCAAAAACTTTGTTTTTACATGAATTATCCTCAGGATTACAACTTGATGAGAACGACTTGCTATGTTCTCATCAACTGGCCTTTTCAAATAAACACAATTTTCAATAATAGATTCATCATAAATAGTTTCACAATCACTATCTGAAATAACATCAACATTTTCATCCAAAATAATGTGAGCAGTGCCTACATCAACACTCTTACAAATTACATTACTATCTGAAGATGAAATGTATTTTGCTTGCAAATAGAAATACTATTATTATAGATGGAGTTAACAAATGATTGTATTGGATTCACGTTGACAAATGATTGAGTTCAATTTTCCACTGAACCACTTTCTTCTACACAACCTGGTGAACAAGATGAATTACTATTTGAACTAACAGGCACATGGATTGGATCATCAGTTTCAGGAACCTTAGGAATGAATATCTTAAGTTTTGGTACATGACCAACACCATAGACCATTTCATACTCAGGTGGGGCATTGAAACTATACTGGGGTAGGCATGAATAGTTGTCATTAAAAGGTGGAGGAATAGCAACATGTTCATACCTCAAGCCCCGTCTTTTGTTTCACCCCATTTGTGCTATGATAATACCATTTGTTGGTGCATGATGCCCATAGTTCAATATCTCGTGTTTATTTGTGTCTGTAATCGTTTTAACTGTTTGTTTTGTGTTGAACGTGTTATTATATGTTCGCCCTTATTTTAGGCGAACTTGATGTCAGCGAAGTTAAGAAAACTTCGCCTAGTATGTTAGGCGAAGTTGTCAAGTTTTATAAACCCATAACTTCGGCTGTTTTGAGTAGACTTTTGACGATTGGTTTTGTGATTCTCTAAGTCACGTATTTGTTACCTTTATTATTAAGCATTGCAATATATCAAGTATTATCTTATATTCTTGTGTGTTTACGTATATTCAACGAATTAATCGTCTCGACACTCGTATCGTATACGTGGGGATTCCGTACCCTCGTGTTACGAGATACTCCTGTGAAGATCCGACTGGGAACCTACAATTGGTATCAGAGCATTTTTCTCATGATTGTGTGGTTCAGGATTATCACATGGGTGTTAAGATCGTTCCGTTAGACCATTCGCGGAACGAGTTTACGTTGAAAACCTCGTTTTTGTGAGTTGTTCCTCATCACTCATCAAGTACACCTTCAAATCACCCCCACGTCCCTCGAAATCGACCTAACTAAACCTGCGAAACTCCATTGTTCTTCTGGCGAAGTTGCCGTCACCCATACTAGGGTTTTAGCGAACATATAGGGTTTTGGCGAAGATAAGAACTTGCGAAGTTAATAACCTGCGAAGTTGTTGACAGCGAAGTTAGAGATCTGCGAATTTCTTGACACATCGAAGTTACATACTAGCGAAGTTGTATTTACTTCGCTGTTAGCTGTTCACAGATTCTTGTTTTTTGATTTTTGAGTCCCATTTCTTTCAACTATGACTTCGATAAACATCACTGAACTGGTAAAGATGGAGGTTGAAGCTGGTTCAGCAACTAAAGCTCCAAAACTTCTTAAAGGTACGGATTTCGTTGCATGGAAGGATATAATTGAACAATATGTGAAGTATCAAGACGCAAAGATGTGGGTTTGCATTCAAGACGGGTACATTCCACCAACATCCATGTTTGAAGGTCGTGAACAGATTAAGAAGTATAGTAAGATGGAAGACGATGAAAAGAAAATGTATGAGGCAGAAAGTAAAGCACATGAAGCTATAACAATGGCACTTCCCCAAGAGATTCTTCATACTTTCAAAAAATACAAAACTTCTAGAGAGCAATGGGAAGCACTAGAGAATAGATATGAAGGAAATGTTGGGATACGTACCTCCAAGACAAAGCTGCTAAAAACTCAATTCTCAGTATTCAAGTATCTGAAAAAATGAATCACTTGATGACATCATTACACGATATTATCATTTGATGACTGAGCTAAACAACTACTCCATTTAATACAAGGAAGAAGAGATATTGGAAAAACTTTTTAATGCTCTCCCACCAAAATGGGAGATGTACACTGTTCTCATGAGAGAAGATAAGGACTTTGAGAAGATTGATTTGGAGACGGTGGTAAATAAGTTACAGAATTTTGAACTTAACATGGCTCGAAAGGAGACACCTACTGATCAGGTTCAGGATCCAGGAATGTATGGTGCTAAAGTCACTCCAAACTCAAGTTCAAAATCGGAATCCACTGCCTACTACTCAAAGGGGGAATCAAACTCCACTCCAGATGGTCATGTGATTCTCAATATGGATGGTGATATATGTTTCGTAGCAGGAGTTTGTAGTTCCTCAAAACCTCAAACCACAACTGGTAATTTCTCAACCAATGCTTCTAGCAAGAACTACTCACATATGCCTATGAGTGTGAAATCAGCTGAACAACAGTTTGCTCTTTATGCCTCCTTCATTGCATCTTATGAGAACTACATCAAAGGAAAAATAGTCGACCCTGTAACTTTGGATGAAGACTATGATCAGATCGATGCTGATGATCTGGAAGAAATGGATCTGCAGTGGCAGATGGCTATGATAGTAAGAAGGGTAAAGAGATTTATGAAGAAAACTGGTAGAAAGTTCGTTGGAGAAAGACAGGGGTTTGATAAGTCAAAGGTTCGTTGTTATAACTGTCAACACAATGGTCACTTTACTAAAGAGTGTACAAATGAGAGAGTTGAACGAAACCAAAACAGACCTGCTCAACAGAATGGGGGTGGAAGTGAAAATAAGGCTATGGTATCTCAACAAAACGGTGGATACAACTGGAATATACAAGTTGAGGAGGTGTTCGAACAGGCAAATCTGGTAAACATCGAAATTGGAGGAGGTGACAAAGAGACGGGGGAAGATCAAGCATACATGGCAGAAGTGAACGATCAACTCTCTGAGGTAAGTTCTGAACTTCATTGTGAACAATGTGAAAACATGTCTGACCAATTGAAAACATTAACTGATCAGTTTGTTAGTTTGGACACTCAATTTAAAAACCTAAAAGAAGAACATCACTATTCTAAAACTAAAGAAAACAGTTACTCGATAAAAATAAAAGCTAGTGAAAAGGATATCAGAAGTCTTAAAGCCACCCTAGCTGAAAAAATACAAGTGATTGATCTTAGTTATGAAGTCTTAGAAGAAAAGACCAAACTAATTGTTGAAAAAGATAAACAGATAGCTGATTACCAGGTAAAAGTGGTGGAACTGAACAGAAAAATTGAACAATTTAGAAATTATTCTGCGATGTTAGATCCCATCATAAGTGTTCAACGTTCCCCGGTTAACAAAGGGGAATTGGATTCTCAGAAGTTCCACCACCATATAACAATAACTAAACTATAATCCTAGTAATCAGCAATCTGCGAATGTTGAAATTAGTCAGACAGTTCCAATAAAAGTTTCTGAAGTCAATGAGAGTGAAACGAGTAAGACAAGTTCTAATCTCACAAGTTCTGTCTCTAGCTCTGTCTCGTCAAATTCGGACAAGTCGTCCGAATCGGGTGAGATAAAAGAAGAGTTTGTGTTACTAAATCGTGGGGAGGACTATAAGTTTGATGAAAAGAAATCTTCCCTAAATCCGTTCGTCCCACCATACGTGAGACAAACTGATAGTAACGCAACCTCGACATCTGCAACAACTTTTGAGACGAAATTTCAAAACAACAAGAATAGTTCGAACATAAGTTGTTTTAGATGCAACAGGATAGGACACCTTGTCGCTGATTGTCCTCTGAAACAGAGAAAATCTAGAAATATGAGGCCTACTAAAACTGAGAATAAAACGAATACTAATTATGATGCTGGTAAGAATGTGAACACACCAAATTTCAATCATTGGACTAAACCAAGATTTCAAAGAAATCAGTCTCGTTTTTTCCCGGTGAATTACCAAACCAACAATTATAATTCCGTTAATTCACGAAGGTTTGGATGGCCTCATATCCAGTCATCTAGAAACTTTCCTTTCATAACCTATAGAAACTCTCCTCAAACTGACTTTGGGCAAGCAAGGTACTGGATGCCGGATAACAGGTTTAATCAAACCAAGACCAGAAGATCTTGGGTCCCCAGATTTTAATCTATTTCTTTAATTGTGCAGGAACAGTCAAACAGGGCTGTAAAAAATATGTGGGTTGTTGATAGTGGTTGTTCCCGGCACATGACTGGTAACAAGAAATTGTTACGTGACTGGAAGTCTGTTCAAGGAGGAAGGGTTAGTTTTGCAGGAGAAAGTGGAGGAAGAATTAGTGGTATTGGGACTGTGACGAATGGAAGAATAAAGTTATAAAAGGTGAATTTTGTGGAAGAGTTGAAGCATAACTTGTTGAGTGTATCCCAGATTTGTGACAAAGAATACACAGTTCATTTTACTAAAGATGAGGCACTCGTACTTTATCCTGGTTTCAAGATTCCTGAAACCTGGATCGTGATGAAGGCTCCAAAAGAAAAGAACACGTATGTAATGGATATGAGATCAACTGAGATGGCAAATGAAGAATCATGTCTTATGTCAAAAGCAACAGAGTCTGAGTCAGAGTTGTGGCACCGAAGAATGGGTCATATACATCTTCGTAAGATGAACTACATAGTCAAGAATGGGCTGGTACTAGGGGTTCCTTTGAAAAACTTCAATTTTGAAGACCAATGTGTATCATGCAAGAAAGGAAAACAGCACAAGAAGCCTTATCACTCCAAGAAGGTTAACTCAATTGTCAGCACCTTGGACCTACTTCACATGGATCTCTTTGAACCTGTGAATGTAAAGAGTCTAGGAGGAACTTCATACTGTGTGGTTGTAACCGATGATTACTCACGATACTCTTGGGTCTATTTTCTCAAGGAAAAAGATGAGATAGTTCAGTTGGTAATTATTTGATTACCAAGGTGGAAAATATTGTTGGGAGGAAGGTTAAGTACATCAGGAGTGATAATGGTACTAAGTTCAAGAACTATCAGATGGAGATGTTTTGTTTGCAGAAAGGATAGATCATCGGTACAACGCCCCATATACTCCACAAGAAAATGGAGTTGCTTAAAGGAAGAATAGAACTCTAATCGAAGGCGCCAGAACCATGCTGGCATAGGCTAAACTTCCTGTGGTGTTCTGGGCTGAGGCTGTTGCTACAGCCTGTTATATCCTTAATTGAGTTTTAACTGTTAAATGATTAAATAAAACTTGTTATGAACTTATGCATGGTAGAAAGCCTAATTTGAAAGGTCTTGAACCTTTCGGGTCCCCATGTTCGACATTAAAGACTAACTCTAAATTTGGTGAGAAAGCTGACGAAGGTATCTTAGTTGGGTATGTTGTTGGGACACCCAACAGAAGAGTCTTGAATCTATCGAAAGCAAGGTTGAGGTGGTCTGTAACACTGACATTACTAGTTACAAATCACCAATCCCTAGCATGGGACCAGTAGAGGCTTTCGACAATGATAAGCTATTCAAAACTTTTAATGTGCCTTACTTGGATTTTGCAGACATTGATGAGAAAATGGCCTCACAGATGCCGTATGACGAAGAGGAGGACATTGTACAACGTCCGCAATGTAATGAAAAACAATCAACCTCTTCAAATGCGGTTGAAACTCCAGCTGTCTCGAATGAAGATGAATTCTACAATCCATTTCACACTCAACCTCAGCCTCACTCCGATGAACTCTCTTCAAATCTTGAGAATGATCTGGAAGTCGGTCCTGTACAAACCACCAAAATTCACAAGAATCATCCTTTGGAGAATGTGATCGGCAATCCTTCTGATGGTGTACGCACTAGAAGAAGTTTGGATGAACACACATGTGTGTATGCAAGCATTAAAGACACAGGTATTATAAACGAGTGCTTGTACACCTGGCTTCATCAGTCAGATTGAACCAAAGAATTATCAAATGGCACTGAAGGATAGCTCATGGGTTGAAGCCATGCAGGAAGAACTGGCACAGTTTGAGAAGATGGAAGTATGGCAGTTAGTTGAAAAACCACAAGAAGTGAACGCTATCGGTACAAAGCGGGTTTTCAAATGTAAGAGAGATGAGAAAGGGATAATCATTCGCAACAAGGCAAGATTGGTAGTTAAAGGGTTTAATCAACAGGAAGGAATAGATTACAACGAAGTGTTTGCTCCTGTGGCAAGATTGGAGGCAATTCGACTGTTTTTGGCATTTGCTGCACACAAAGAGATGAAAGTGTTCCAGTTAGATGTGAAAAGTGCCTTTCTTAATGGTAAAGTCGATGAGGTGGTATATGTTGAACAACCTCCGGGTCTTCCTGACCCAGATTTTCCTGATCATGTGTACAAACTGAGCAAAGCATTATATGGGTTACATCAGGCTCCTCGTGCCTGGTACGCAACTTTGTCAGACTACTTGCTAGAGAATGGGTTTGAGTGAGGGAAAATTTATAGTACGTTTTTGGTCAAAAGGAAAGGGGGAGATTTTCTACTCGTTCAGGTTTATGTGGACGATATCATCTTTGATGCCTCAAGAGTTACTATGTGTCAGGAATTTGAAGCAGTCATGAAGAAGAGGTTTGAGATGAGCGCCATGGGCGAATTAACTTTTTCTTTGGGATTGCAGGTAGATCAGAAGAAAGATGGCATGTTTATTCATCAAACGAAGTATGTCCATGATGTGCTCAAACGCTTCAAGATGGATGATAGTACCCCATTTGACAGTCCAATCTGCGTCAACCACAAACTGGGTGCTGATTCTGACAGTGATGAAGATGTGGATCCCACTCAATATCGGGCAATCATAGGTTCTTTAATGTATTTAACTGCATCTAGACCTGACATTATGTTTCCAGTTTGTCTTTGTGCTCGTTTTCAGGAAAACCCGAAGGAATCACACATGAAGGGAGTGAAAAGAATCTTGCGTTATCTTAAAGGAAAGCCTAAGTTGGGACTATGGTACTCGAAAGGGGGAGAACTGGATTTGGTAGCATACACCGATTCTGACTATGGAGGTTGCAATCAGAACAGGAAGTTAACAACAGGTGGATGTCAGTTTCTCGGAGGAAGATTGGTGTCGTGGCAGTGCAAGAAGCAGACCTCTGTAGCCATTTCCACCTGCGAAGCAGAATACATGGCAGCATCGAACTGCTGCTCCAAGGTTTTATGGATACAACAACAAATGCGCGATTATGGTCTGAATTTCACTCAAACTCCTATTTGCATTGATAACACTGCTGCTATCTCAGTAACTAACAATCCCGTTAAACACAGTAAAACTAAACATATTGACATTCGTCATCATTTTATACGGGATTGTGCTGAGAAAAAATTAATTTTGCTTGAAAAGGTTGATTCACTGGATAATTTTGCCGATCTTTTTACTAAAGCTTTTGACCGATCCCGTTTTCAAAATCTTGTTGAGCTTAATGGGATGATCAATCCCGAGTAACCTTGTTTTCTCTTTAAAAAAAATAAAAAAATGAAAAATAAAAAAAAACAAAACTATCGCTTAAAATTATGTCGGTTTCTCAAGTTTGAAGGACATATCCCGAGGATATGTTTGGTCCTTACATCTACGTGTAGATTATAAGGATAGCCATTAACCAGATGACTGAAAGCGACAAGGGCGGTTTATGATGGGTTTTATTCTTTCGCCTAAAATTAGTCGTTCATACTTAGTCAGAGGGACACATACTCGTATATGGTCGGTCCGGCTGATCCACCGGATCTTCAGGATAGCCATTTACCTAAAAACTTTGACATGATCGGGGAGTTTGAATTTTAAAATTTTTTTGGGAAATGATATAATTTTTCAGTCTATAACTTCGCAAGAAGTTTCAATATGGTGTAAAAATGAAAATTGATCCAACCTTGGAAAGTGATAGATAAACTGTTTTTGTGTACTTAACTGGTGAAAGTAATTAGGCCTAAAAGACTTTAGAACAGTCATTGTATGTTATGGTAGCTTTATATGGTGCGTAAAAGTAGAAGTGATACAAACTAAATCTTCTCGATTTACTGTGGAGAGTCATTCTGAGTTGTGCATGTCTCCACATACATCTTTCCGAATGATAGGCAGAAAAGTGATTACCCAGTCATACACGAGCCCGTGAGTGGTCTGATTCCCGCGAAGATAGTGTTAAAGATCTGCAGTGATCCAGGTTCGGGACTTGCAGTTTTCTTAGATTTGCAGTTGTATTATTGTCTTTGATTAAAAAAAAACTCTAGCTATTATCGTAAAGCCTTTTGAAGCTAGTCTCGTTACAAATATCAAGAAAGAGGCAAGAAAGAATAATTCAAAGTATCATAAAGATCGGGAACACGATTAGGAAGGTCGACATGTGAACATTGCTTAATCAGACACTACGGGTCGAAGTCAACTCAGGGTGAATTGGGGAAAGCCAAATACACTTTGAGAATAGATAGGAGGCATCACAATCTCTCATGTGATGTTCATCTAAATTTTGAGCTTAATTGAACCTAATCCGTATCACAGAAGCGATGAAAACCATACTAAGTTTTATACCTACCTACAACCTGTTTCTCTATGTCATAACACCGCTGAACATGGATCTACGTGACAGCCACTTAATCAGTATGATTCCTGTTCGGATCTTTTCTAAAACATGCAGGTTTTCGTCAAGACTGAAATTTGATCCCGTTTATTTAATTATCCTTATTTTGTTATGTATTATATCTTATGGTATGTTTTCATAAACACTTGGTTACTTGGTTTTGATCACATTTTCTTTACTTTAGTCAACATCTCATGTGCGAAGTTATTTTTAAACGAAGTTGACTCTGGGCGAAGTTATCAAAATAGCGAAGTTGACCAAGTGGTTGACCATAGCAAGTTGTAAATAATGGGCGAACTTACCAAATGGGCGAAGTTAGACGACAGGCGAACTTACATGTGGGGCAAAGTTAAACTAACTTCGCCTCCTGGGTTTTCTGAAAACTATATAATAGGGATCTTGGTTAAATTTTGCCAAACCTTTAAACTTCTAAACCCTCGGCGAAGTTACTAGTTGAATCGAACCTCTCGTTTGTCAATTTTTTTCCATAAAACAGGTTGGTCCGATCGGAGGAACACATAATCCATAGTGTATAAGGTTAATCGGTTTCTCTATTGTCTGTTATGATCTTCTTCGTGTACCAAACCCTTCTCACAATGTCGGTCCAATTTGATTACACTTTTTGGTGATATTAAGTTAGTTTATACCTTAATCGCTTTACCATTGTCCTATTTCTACTATCTGATCGGCCAATCGCTGCAATAATGGGGTGTAAATCTTGCGTCGCTGTATATGGCGAAGTTAGGGTTCCTGGCGAAGTTAATGTAACTTTGCCAGTCAATTAACATCGTTGAAGCTATAACTTCTCCTGTACCATGCAGGGCGAAGTTACAGCCTGATGATGCGAAGATCTGACTTGGCTCGTTTGTTTTGCAAATATGGCTGCTGTGGCTGTTGCTGGTGGACCTGGTGGTGACGAAGGCGAAGGTGATAAGAGACAGTTTTTTCAGGGTCACAATATGTATATCACCTTAGATCCGGATGCTCAAGGAATTGACGATTACCGTGAGATCATTTCGTTTCTCACACGTTCACGCATCTTTCATGCTATTGCTACTACTCTACCGATCTCTCTACCGAACATTGAAGATTTCTGGAATACGGTAGAGTATGACTATCGTGTTGATCCACCTGTGATGCATGCTATAGTTAACAATCAAGTGGTACAGTTCTCGGCCGATCAAATAGGGGTAGCTTTACAGTTTGGAGTTGAAACTACAAATGACCCCACTGACTTTTTGGCCACTTTCCGAAATGGTGCTTTTGTTCGTATGGGGTACTCGGGTACTTTGGAAGATTCTCAGAGACGAAAGGGGTTTCTGTTAGATCAGTGGAGGTTTCTGATGCATGTGATGATCATGTGCATGTCCGGTCGCAAAGCTGGTACGGATTGTATGGGTGCCACGATGCAATCGGCTATGACTTCTTTAACCTACAACAAGCCCCATAGTTTCAGCCAGATGATTTTTTACGAGATTGATCGTCAGAGACGTGATGTTGCGCGGGAAAGATTTTTGATGTATCCGAGATTCCTACAGATGATTCTGAATCATGTAGCTCCTAATCTGCCACAACGACGTCCTATTTCGTATGTGGAAAGTGTGTCTAAGAGAATCTTTGCACAATGTAAGTCATCAAGTGCTCGTAGCAGACCTGAACTTCATCCGAGGCACACTGCTTTGTTTGGTTACTTAGTGAACCCTGCATATGTTGCTCCTCCGAAAGATTAGTTTATGGATCCTCCACCGCAACAGGTTAATATCCCTCAACCACCTCCTGTGGTTCAACCACCTCCTATGGTTCAACCACCACCCGTGGTACCGCAAGCACCGCCTGCTGATCCTGTTGCAGCTCTAGAAGAACAGGTTGATCTTGAAGATGCCTTTGGAGGACAAGGGTTCTTTGATATGGAACGGATTGATCCAGCTGCTGAAGTTCAAGCCTCAGTAGCTGAGGTGTCTAGTGTGAATATTTCCATGGTCGCTACATCTGTGGCGGATTCTGAGAGAACTGACTCTGACTCCTCTACTGACGATATAGCTGAAGCACAGCAAATACTTTCTAGACAAGAAAGAATCCATGGCAAACGAAAGAAAGACTCAGATGATAGTGAATCTGACTATGAGGAGGATTTATATCGGATGGTACGAAGATCAAAGAAGGCAAGGGTTGGTGAAAGTTCAAGAGTTGGTGAAAGTTCGAGGGTTGTTCGTTTTTCCCCACCATCGTTTTCCGGTATGACTATGTTACCTGCTGCTTCAACTTTCACACTGCCGATAACCTCAAGTGTTCCTTTGGTAACCACGTCGTCATCTTTTGGTGTTCCTCCAACCACGTTTCAGTTTACAGCTCCAGAGATTGTTTCGTTACCGCCTCCGACACTTACTGCTTCAGAGGTGGTTGCGAGGTTTGTTGAATCCACTGTGGTAGCAACTGCTGGGTTACCTATCACAATACCACCCACGGTTACTTTTCACTATACCTCAGACATTCCAGCCACTTTGGGAATTCCTCCGCCGTATGCTCAAGATATTTCCCCTATGCGGTTTGATTTTGATGCCACTTTGTCTGACTCTGAGAGAATTGCGGCTCTTGAACGGGTAGTTGCTGAACAATCACGTATCAACCTCATCCAGACACAAGCTATTCAGCGACTGGTGGCAGAAAATCAGATACAATCATCACTCCTCGTTGAACACGGTAAACTTTTTGATGCTCTTAAACAGTCCTTAGCATCTTAGGGGGAGACAAGCTGCAAGGGTGATGAAATGAGAACAAAGAAGAGGCAAGACAAAGACGATGATCCCAATGCATAGAAAGATGCAGGTGGTGAGTTGCCAAGAACCGGCCAAAATCTTGGGACTTCCACATCTCAGGGGGAGTCTGCTGGTCCGTCAAGCAGATAGGTGATGATACAGTGGTGGTTGTAGACGATGAAGGGGTGTTGGGATTTGATGATGATGAGATAGGTGATGATGTGTTAATGGCTGATGAGATTGGAAAAATTGGGGAACAGATAGAGATTGATAGTGAGTTGGAAGAAGGGGAGATAGTTGATGATGGTGTAGAGCATGATATTCCAAGTGTTGATAAGGTGAACCTAAGTCAAGATGAAAGTGTGCCAGACGAGTCTGAGTGGGAAGAACAACCTAGATGGAAAGAAGGATGTGCTCAGTGGTTCTTCAAGACAAAGAAGCCTACGGTACCAACAATGTTTAAGAAGAGTTACAATATCAAGGGCTACGCTGAGTCAAAGAAAGATATCATTTGTTGGTTGTATGACGAACAGTTGAAGTTGTTTTTGATAAAGCGTTACGATGGGATTCAGTATTTTAAGAAGGCTTCGCCTAACACCTTGCCTGAGTGTGAGGTGAAAGATTTGACACATTTGAGATTGATTAATCGAAGTGATGACAACTTTGCAAGATGGGTTGGAAGGATTATGTGGAAAGAAAGTGTGAAAGAGAAAAAGTTCGAGTTATTGAAGCCACATAAAGAGAAGTTAGTCGAAGACAAGGAAAGAGGCATGAGGGATGATGGTAAGCCTTGGATGGTGATGAAATACAACCGATTCGGTGTTTGAAAGAGGTTCCGATGAAGATGATGCCCAAAGATGTGTTGAAGGATCTCAGGTGGTGGTATGTTGACTGCCAGACTGCTGAAGCTGTTATGGAAGATGAGGATGAACAGGAGATCCTGAGAGTGTATGATCCCATGCACTTGGTTAATTTGTCTCAAGCTGATTTGCAGGTACTTAATGATAAGAAGATCTTCTATATTCCTGCGTGGAAGGATGAAGCTAAGAAGTACCAGAGGGTGGTCTCTGTCTGTGTAAGACAGGGCGTTAATGCTTGAAGACGAGTGGTACGAGATTTTTGGGTTACAAGACACGAGAAAGAAGATAGAGATATGAAGCTACTGCCAAGAGGGAGTCTGTTGGTGCATGATGCTAGTAGTTCAATATCTCGTATTTATTTGTGTCTGTAATCTTTTTAACTGTTTGTTTTGTGTTGAACGTGTTATTATATGTTCGCCCTTATTTTAGGCGAACTTGATGTCAACGAAGTTGTCGAGTGTTATAAACCCATAACTTCGGCTGTTTTGAGTAGACTTTTGACGATTGGTTTTGTGATTCTCTGAGTCACGTGTTTGTTACCTTGGTTATTAAGCATTGCAATATATCAAGTATTATCTTATATTCTTGTGTGTTTACGTATATTCAATGAATTAATCGTCATGACACTCGTATCGTATACGTGGGGATTCCGCACCCTCGTGTTACGAGATACTCCTGTGAAGATCCGGCTGGGAACCTACACCATTCAACTTATCAGACACCATATCAAATTTATGTACATTTATTTTTCTTTGGGCAAGATCTAATTCTAGTTCTTCAATGTTAGCATTTAAATTAGTTATTCGTTTTTTTATGAGTTTCAACCAGCAAATTAGATTTGAATAACTCTAGATTCATATTAGCTATGGCTTCATGATGAGTTTTAATTGTAGTAGAAAATATATTTTCAGGCGTCTTATATTCACCAATCAGATATGTTTGACCAATATATTCACTAATTAATGCAACATTGTGAATTCTATAACTTCAAACTTTATCTATGCATGCTTGATATCAAAGATGTGTGTGTACATTAGGAATGTCATGAGTGTTTTGGTTGCTTCTTGATGTAGAGCTTGAAGAAGCTTGATCTCCACTCACAAACACCTTTCCAACAAAGTTCAACGGGTTTGTCAGCTCACTAAATTGGCCTTTCCAAACTGGCTCAGCAGTTTCAGCATACTGTGTAACCAATGCCTTGGAGTTTGAGCCTCGCTGACCAATGTTCCCTTGACCGATCCTTGGAACCCCTTTACCCGACAAACTGATCTGACCCACCGGTCTTTTGTTATTTCTCTTTTTCACCTCACTATTTGACACATTAACATTCTTCACATCACGAGCAGGTTGTCTTGCGTTCATGCATTCCCTTGCAAAGTACCCCATATCATTGTAGTTGTAACAATGGAGCTCAATTTTATCTAACCCATTATGCTTGCTGTTAGAGTCCTTGAGGCTATTCTTCCCATACTTCATAATGTGTTTTCCCTGCGGACTATCATGGCCATGTGGTACCTAATGTTCATCTTCTCAAGGTCTTTCTCTTTGATTTCTGGAATGTCTCCTTGTTGAAAAGATGGAGGTAACAAGTTTCCTTGTAGCAGTTTCTCATGAATAGCCATGAAGGCACTGAATAATGCAATGTGGGAGTCATCAACTTGAGTGGTGGGTTGATTGTTGCTGCTTGTCTTGTTGCTTGAAGGTTTGTTGATCCCATGGGCCTTAAGAGTTTGCTCAATAGCTTGGTTGACTGTATCCTGAAAGTAGTTAGTCTTTGACGATTCAGACTGACTCACAGATGATTTGAAGACAATGTTCTTATCAGGCTAAGAGGTGTACACTTCACGCAATCAATAAGATAAACAGTTGGATGTGATTTGCTGAGGAAAGTTGTGCTGACTCCTGAACCCGTAGAGACTCCAGCATGGTTGAAAAAACTGACATGGTTGTTTAATATGAGCTGGTCATCTATTTCAAATGACTTAATGGTGGAGACCAAGTCAGATAAGTTTGTAGTGTTCAGATTAGTAGTTCTATTTATGATAGTCACACTATTATTCCATGTGAAGGGCAGTGAATTCAACATGAGTTCAACAACTTCTTGTTAATCTCATCCTAATTATCAACTTCTCAAATCTGCTGATGAGATTTGCAACTGACTCTTCTTGAATACGATTAAACATGTTGAATTCACCTCTCAACATTCTTTTAAGTTGTTTCTCATGTCCATATTTCCTTCAAAATTTTCAACCAAGGCATCCGAAAGCTCTTTAGTAGTTGTGTTTTCTTTTAATGCTTAAGAAATATCAGTTGATAAGCACACGCTAAGTACACCATATGCTTTTTCAACGTCAAGTATCAGTTTCTTATGTTCATAAGACTAACTTCCAACAGGGACATCAACCGGTCTATCACTAGTTTCTGTAGTAGGGCTATGAGGCCGCCCTCGTAAATCTCCATTTGAATCCTCAAAGTTACTTTCATATGTCAATAGTTTAGGATGTTTAGTTGTGCTTCTGGCCTCATTCTCATGCATCATGTAAATCTTCAACAACTCAGGATCTTGTGCCATCTTGATAAGTAGCAGAATAAATCAAAAATAGTCTAGAAAAGCAACAAATTTAGTGAAAAAAATAAAGTTGAAACAAATCGCACAGGAAACCTGATTCGATTGGTTAGGAAACTCAATTTGATGGTTTCAAAAATCCAATTCGATTGGTTTCAAAAACCTGATTTGATTCAAATTTTCAGAAAGCACAATTCCAACAATTTTCGTACAGATCTTCAAGCAAAAACTCTTCTACCCAGTTTTTGAACTTCAACCACTATAGTAAACCCAAAGCACACTTTGAAAACTTCAAACACAACTTTTGATCGATTTACAAACTTGCAAACACACTTTTTAGCCCGAAAATCATGAAAAAAACATGAACACACTTTGTTGCTGTGAAACACACCTCACAAACACTTAAACAAGACCAAAATCCAAGATTTTTATCCAAGAACCTCAACTAGTAGAGCCCAAATCTCTGATACCAATTGTAGGTCCTTAAAACGGGATCAAACAACCATGTTCTTCGATCAATCTCCTTGTAAGCTAGCGGAAATCAGTCACAAGTAACCGAGATCTCGGATCTTGTTTTGGTTTTTTATTACCCGAAATGGGAAAGAGAGAGTTGGTAGAAAGTTAAGATAAAAAATTTAAAAAGGTTGTGTGCATGGTTATGTCTTCTACTATTTATAGTATAAGACAACACATGCTTCTTTCTATTATAGAGGCTCAATGGACTCAAAGTACATGGCCTCGGGCCCAAAAATTATTACAACATATACCGAAAGCTAGTAAAATACATCGTGACATGATCGAAATAATGCAAAAGACTAAACAACAAAATATGGTCTAACAATATAATAAGAAAATGTTCATGACATATACAAAGATGCATATATATTATACACTATAAAGCCAAATGAAAATCTTCCTGTCAACGGAAAACATATGAGGACAAAGTCTACAAGACTCTTTTAATCACCCATATATTGTACCAATCCTTATGACATACATGATCCCTAGTTAAAATGTGTTGAAATAATTTCTTTCATGAAAGTGTTGAAATCGTATTTCACATGTAAAATGATTTTCAAATAATGAATTTATATCGTTTATTAGATTAGTATCCAAACTACACATTGAGGCACTATAATGGTAATAATTTAGTTACAGTAAGTGTCGAAGAGCTAAAACAAGAGTTATTAGACTTTTAATTACTTGGACAAGCCGGATAAAGTGTAAAGATCAAAGTTTCTATATGCTAATCGCACTAGAATTTAAATGTGTAATGCAATACAATGGTCTCCTGTCAGTCCTGTGTATATATGGAAAGCTGGAAATTGAGTAGAAGAGTAGAATTGTTCGTCTCAAACTAACGAATATAAGACAAATGTATAACTCAAATATGACTGTATAAAGTTAAGATAAAATTTAAAAAAAGGTTGTGTACATGGTTATATCGTCTACTATTTATAGTATAAGACATCACATGCTTCTTTCTATTATAAAGGCTCAATGGAATCAAAGTATAGGGTCTCGGGCTCAAACATTATTACAACATATACCGAAAGCTAGTAAAATACATCGTGACATGATCGAAATAATGCAAGAGATTATACAACAAAATAGGGCCTAACAATATAATATGAAAATGTTCATGACATATACATACATGAATATATATAATACACTATAAAGCCAAATGAAAATCTTCCTGTCAACGAAAAACATATGAGGACAGACTCTTTTAATCACCCATATATTGTACCAATCCTTATGACATACATGATCCCTAGTTAAAATGTGTTGGAATAATTTCTTTCATGAAAGTGTTGAAATCGTATTTTGCATATAAAATACTTTTCCAATCATGAATTTATATCGTTTATTAGATTAGTATCCAAACTACACATTGAGGCACTATAATGGTAATAATTTAGTTACAGTAAGTGTCGAAGAGCTAAACCAAGAGTTATTAGACTTTTAATTACTTGGATAAGCTGGATAAAGTGTAAATATCAAAGTTTCTATATGCTAATCGCACTAGAATTTAAATGTGTAGTGCAAACAATGGTCTCCTGTGTATATTTGGAAAGCTGGAAATTGAGTAGAAGAGTAGAATTGTTCGTCTTAAACTAACGAATATAAGACAAATGTATAACTCAAATATGACTGTATAAACATCAAACATTATGCTCTAATATGTGCCATCAAACTAAACAGGCGCAACAACACCAAACTTGGATTGTTAAAATGAGTGTATAACAACCCTTTGGTCAAAATATCATCCAACTAAATAGAAGTATGCGAATAAGGAACACTACGAGACTCTCAATTGGAATCATATCTCTGATAAAAATGCAAATCAATATTAAGATATTTTTGTGTGTTAGTAGAGCACCAAACTGACTAGTAATATGTGCACGCCAATATTGTCGAACCATAGTTTAGGTGGACATTATAGAGAAATATATAGCCTATGCAATAATGATATGATTTATGGAATCTCTCTTAATAGTGTGGGCTAGTGCTTTAACTTCATCCTCTATGCTAAAACATAAAAGAATCTGCAATATGTTGTTTCTTCAAACCCCTGCTTATAAGGCTGAATTTAAGAAAAACACAATAGCCTATAGTATATCTATGATGTCATGCCTAACCTTAGGGGCTAATCCGGGTGACCAATGAAGTTTGGTAACCAGAATTGAAACACAAACAATATTTTAGATCATAAGCCCAATCCTTGTAATTCTCATTAGCTCAAAAATTACAATGCACAATTCTCCTTTTGATATAACCCACAAGCTCAGGTATATATACTAATTTAGATTTGAAAACCAACTTGACTAGTAAACAAATACCATAATCATATTGAAACACTAGTTGGTAAAAACAAATCTAAATAATAATTAATACATAAATTCATTGTTGTTCACGTCATTGGCTCAACTTGTTCATCAAGTAATTAATTCCATGTAGACCAAGTTATGAGCTCAAATTGATAAACAAGATATCAACTCAGCATAGGCTTTATGAGTCGTCCCAACTGATATTATGTCCAAAAATCACCCCCTAATTACTGACTCGAAAATAGGTGGATCTTCAACTCCTATCATGTCTCTTTTGTCTCGATTCCCCCATTCTTTTGTCTCGGGTCATCAAAATCGTTTTCTCTTCCTTGCTTGAAATGAACCTTTCAATCCAACATGAAATCATTAATTTTCTTTAAAACAGTGTTGGTTCGAGTCAACCGTCTCAGGGTGGTTGGTCCCAGATCAGTTTGCATACCAGAAAAAAAAAAAGAACCGATCCTTGAGCTTAGATTTTAACATTCTGAGTAGAAAAAATAGGCTGTTGAATTTTTGAATTGGGTTTTAGATTTCCAGCAGCTGTGCTATCAGTAGATTGGGCCGCCTTCCAAATTTTTTCGGCTTATGAAAGCGAGGACTGTGCAACCCTACTCGGGATTCTCTTATGCAAATTAACTCGGTTTTCAGGATTTTTATCAACCCGGTTCCATACTCTTTTCTCATAAAAAATTACATATGGAGAAACATATGTTTGGTTCTTAACTGGGTCGCACTTCCACTATGCTTTTTTTCCCGAGTTCGGTACCGAGATTAACCATAGGGGTACTATGGTCATCATACTTTTTAACCGAAGTTGGAGCGCTTGATCAACAAGATGTGCTTATACATTAGACATAAACATGAGCGTTCGCAGAAGTAGTAGGACGCGCATACCAAATTCTAATTACTTATAGCATCTAGATGGTCCCGAAGTTCTATTAGTAGCCAATTTAAATGACGAACCTACTAACAAAATTCTTTTTGTCTTATATCGAAATTTGAGAAATGGCAAGAAGCCATGAACTCCAAGATGCAATCTATGCATACCAATCAAGTCTGGAACTTGGTTGAGCTACCCCCGAAGGTCGGGTAGTAGGGAGCAAATGGATTTTCAAATGAAAACCGACATGCATGGAAATGTACAGACCTATAAAGCACGGCTAGACGTGAAAGGTTTTATACGGACTCAGGGTATTGACTACGATGAAACCTTCTCGCCATTTTCTATGACTAAGTAAATAAGGATAATTCTTGCCATAGCCACGTATTATGACTACGGGATATGGCAGATGGGTGTTTCTTTTTAGAGGACTCACAACTAAGCTTTATTATCAAAACGGAAATTCCTAATAACACCACACACAACCGGCAAGTGTACTGATCGTAAGTAGCATAGGCCTAAGAAGTCCGAGTATCGAACACAAGGACACATGAAAACGCCTGATTACTTACCCTGGACAAGACCTCCCTAAGAATAATACTTTCAGTTTGATTTTTAATAATTTAAACTAGTTGACCTAAATTACGTTGACTAAATTAATTAACTGGACTAACGGAACTGACAGACAACTTTCCTAAATTAGAGACTTAACTGACTGTGACTAACAATGGAGAAAACGTCTACCTAGGTAAGACTCAAATTGATGGTCTAACAAGCAAATGGATTGAATGACCTCACGACATCGGTATCTAAAGATGACACAACTAAGATTCGCTCAAGATAGCTAGATCACCTCTCGGTCTCACTAAAAACCCTAACTTACACTTAACTGATTTTAAAAACAAACCGGAAAAGAATTTCTAAGGTGTTCTAATGCCGACTCTCCTCTCGGACTCACCGAAACTCAACCCTAATGGAAATAAATACTACACAACCAAGGATAGGAAAACAATTTAGTTTAACACAAATTAGACCAACTAATCGCTCACAAACCCAAACCCGAAAAGAACCGAACTCGCTCTCGCACAGTTCTATTCCTAGCATTCAAAGGCTAATAGATGACCCTATTTCTTATCACTTCTCGGTCTCTAAGAAGGTTCTTACCTGCTGATTTTTACCAAAACACACTCAACAAAACCCTACGGTTATATCTACCGCAAACAAATTCTAAACACCAAGTAAAGAATCAAACAATCAACAATTAATCAAAAAAATTCAACCAATAGAAGCATGAGGTCATTGGGATATTATTAATAAATTTCCAGCAAGTAAACAAAACCTAATTCAATATTAAACCAAAATTTACAGTAGTAATTCACGTCACTTGATCAAACAATCCATACAACTTATCAAAACCGAACAATCATTATCCAACCTAGGTAGAACTAAAAGTTTAGCTACTCATGTTATTTGGACAACAGAAAAGCATCATTATAACCATCATAATACTCATCCAATTCATAATCAAACTCAATTCACAATCAAATATAATCAATAACAATTCAATCATAAACTCAGTTGCCAAAGCTTAGCCATATGATTAAGAACAAGATAGTTTTGAACAATAAACAAGAAACCAAAGCATATGAATGTTATACTCTCAATTGGGTTGATATATATGATGAAAAACAATCCCGAGCTGCTGTCCTAAGTCCTCCTTGGCTGCCTTCTTCTTCCTTAGCCGTCACAAATCCTAAAAAGCTTATTTCTCTTCTTCCTTGCTTGCAGCCGATCGGAATAGGAAATGGGGGTCTACAGTTTTTTTCTTTTGTTGTTTATTATTTAACATGCATTCAAGGCTTCACACGAATGGGCTCGGGCCAGGCTTTAACTTGGTTCTTCAAAAATTGAGCATAAAGGCCTTTATATCTTGCAAAAACCCGGTTCATTTTCTCTTTAAAACCCGCAACCTACAAAAGATATAATTATGTAATATTATGTGAAAACAAGTTAAAATGATTATTTATTAGATAACTAACCGATTAAAATAATGATAAATGGTGCAGAAAAACAGGTGTGTTTTACAACACATCAGGATTATATACTAATAATTGGAAACAACATTCCTATGCTTAAGGAAGTTGAGCACTAGTTGGGATCTTGTTTCGCAATGAAATATCTTGGTGAGGCTGCTTATATTCTGGAAATCAAGATCTACTGGAAGTAGGTCTAAGCGGATTCTAGGGCTAAGTAAAAGTACATAGACAAGGTCATGGCTTCTCACTGGATAACTCCAAGAAAGGAGGTGGTCCCATTGCTAAAGAAACCGTGTTGAACATATCGCAATATCCGGCAATGGACATTGAAACAAATCACATACAAGCAATTCTATATTCTTCAACGATTGGTTCTTTAATGGATGCCATGTTATGCACTAGACCTAACGTCTCGTACGTTTTAAGCATGACTAGTCGTTTTCAGCAAAGTCCTGGGGTTGCCCATTAGACTACAGTAAAGAACATTCTAAGGTAATTGAAAAGGACCAAGGATATGTTCTTAGTGTTTGGAGGAGTGGAAGAAGAGCCCACTGTAAGGTGTACACTGATGCTAGCTTCCAAACTGACCGAGATGATTCTCAATTACAATCAGAATTCGTATTCACTCTCAATGGAGGAGCTATTTATTGGAAAATCTCCAAGAATAGTGTGGTGGCGGACTCTACCATAGAATTTGAATACATAGCCGCCTCAGATGTCACTAAGGAGGCTGCTTGGATGAAGAAGTTCATCACTGACCTCGATGTGGTTTCGAGTGTTCATAAATCAATCGAGGTGTTCTGTGATAACACAGGTGCTATTGCTCAGGCCAAAGAGCCTAGATCTCATAACAGAGCCAAGAACATTCTAAGGAAGTTTCACCTTATACGGGAAATACTGGAACGAGGAAATATCATAATAAGAAAAGTAGACACAAATCAAAATCTAGTAGACCCGTTCACTAAGCTGATGGCTCAGGAAAACCATGATCAACACAGATATGCTATCGGTCTTAGATTAGCTAGTCATTTGTTTTGATTTTGTATTTGGATGTAAGAGCATTTAAACAGTTATACTTTGAGTTCAATTTTGATTTAATGTTTAATGCAAACGTTGAATATTATAACCGTGTTCAGTTTTAATACGTTTAATCCATGAATACTGTATTCTAAAATATCTGTAGTCGGTCAGAATCACGGGAATGACTCTGACGTTGACTTCCAAACTCACATACCTCATTATGAATGATGTTGGATGTAGCTCTCATCAAATCATCTTCATAGATCTTAATCATAAGATGTTTGTTATTGGTATACTCATTTAGTATCCTTAGACCTGATATACATATTAGAACTTTCGTTTACTAAAGGCAGTTCCTTGATCAGTGTCAACTGTTGCCGCGCAACTACCGGCTATAAAGGCATTGATTGGGAATATTCTACAGTTCAATGAGAGTTGTACGTAATTATCACACCCCCATCTACAGCCTGGGCGTGCGACCAACAGTTGGTATCATTTTTTGTAATCAAATCAGAGTTACGGGTTTAATGCAGAAATTTTAGCGTGGATTAAAATATTAATATTTACATATATCAAAAGACGGGATTATAAAACACCCGTTTAATGTTTACAAAAATTACTTGTTTGTCAAACCACCATCTTCATATATTTTAAAGTTTGAAAATACGTCAGCAACATATGTTGGTGAATAAGCTGACGCATAAAACATTGTATTTTCTTAATTACCCCTCGAGACATAACTTAGGTCTGGCCCATCGTGGCTTAGGAATAATCAAGTTAAAAACAAAACACAATTGTAAACTTAAGCTCTACTCGATCCGCTCAGCAAACACCGCAATGTTCGAGATTACTTAGCTACCATCAGTATACACATGATTATCCTCTATCGGACGTAACTTAGGTCCGGCCCATCGTGGCGGAGGCTTATAACCAGGTGTGGCGCGGTGTGCCCATCGTCTACCACATATGCAAGGATCCAAACAAACGTACACGACATCATGAGGGTCAGCGATTACTTTTGCTTATAATGTTTTAGAGATACGTAATCTCGTGTAATCAATTTGTTTGACTCGATTAATACAAGTTTATAAAAGTTGGGCGTATTCAGTTTTTCAAATAACCAGCTTCACTTCACTGATCAGCCTTGCTTGTTATCTCGGACCTATAGTACGAGTATAACCTTTTATTAAAACCAGATATATTAATCGGCACGCAAATCCAGGCACACCGATCTTCACAAATTGTTGGCACGTACTTAGAGCCGGGCCTTCGGGTCATCTCGGGTCGGCATACACTTCAAGACATCATCATCGGAATTGGTACGATTTATGAAATAACGTTGGTTTTATGGCACGGATTACGAGGAGGGTCGGCACGTTAATCAAGGTAGAGTGAGAGTGGGGTTTTTAGAGAGAGAAAGTGAGATATCAGATTCGTGTGATGAGTGAGTGGGCTGGAGACCTCTATTTATAGGTTGATCTTAAGACCCATCACGATATGGATGGTCCAATAGCACAGCTGTCGCGTATCGCGATGTAGGTGTGATGAATCACCAAAAGCTTTGCCACGTGACAGACGCGGTGCCACGTGGTGACACGTGGCAGTCGTCATGCCACGTGGGCACATGTGGCAGGACACGTGTCCCACTGTCAGACCACGTCATCGCGATACACGATGACGTTGGGTTTAAGCCCGTCGCGTATCGCGATGGCGCCAGATGACGGATTTTACATTTTTGACCTTGAACTTTGGGATTTGCATTTTTGATCGGTTGATTTCATGATGTTACATCCTTCCCACCTTGGAATGAATCTTGTCTGCGAGATTCGCTTCTTAGAACAAGTGGGGGTACTTTTTCCTCATTTCGGATCAAGTTCCCAAGTATACTCGGGGCCTCTTTGTGAGTCCCACTTTACTTTGACCAATTTTAAAGTTTGACTCTTAAGTTTCTTTGTTTTAGAATCTTTGATTTGTATGGGTCTTTCTACGAATTTTAGATTTTCATTTATTTCGACACCTTTTAAAGGCATAGACAAAGATTCATCGGCTACACATTAACGTAGATTATAGACGTGGAATACACAGTGTATCCCATTCATTTCTTCGGGTAGTCGCAGACGGTAAGTGATAGTACCAATTCGCTCGAGTACTTCGAATGGTCCTAAGAAACGTGGACTATGTTTTCCTTTCTTACCGAAGCGAACAACACCCTTCCAAGGCGAAACTTTAAATAAGACTTTATCGCCTATATTGAATTCTAACGGCTTACGACGGACATTGGCTTAACTCTTTTGGTGGTCACGTGCCGTCTTAAATCGTTCTCGGATTTGTAACACCTTGTCAGTAGTTTCTTGGACTGTCTCATGTCCAGATAACTGATTATCTCTGGTTTCAGAACAGCATACCGGTGTTCTAAATTTTCGGATGTATAATGCTTCGAACGGTGCAGTTTGAATGCTTCGAATGGTGCAGGGGAAGATGGTCGTCCCAACTTCCGCCTAAGTGAATTACACAAGCGCGGAGCATATCTTCAAGTGTTTGAATTGTCCTTTCGCTTTGCACATCGGATTGAGGATGATAGGCGGTACTAATGTTTAGTTGAGTTCCTAGCGCTTGTTGGAAACTTTTCCAAACGTGAGACGTGAATCGGCTCTCTCGATCAGAAATGATAGACGGAGGCACTCCATGCAAAGCAACAATGTTTTTCACATATATTCATGCTAATCTATTCATCGAATACGTGTCGTTGATGTGTATAAAGTGAGTGTATTTTGTTAACCTATCGACGATAACCGGAATTGAATTATGCTGACGAGTGGTTTTCGGGAGTTTCATGATGAAGTACATGGTTATCATTTCCCACTTCCAAACAGGGAGTTCGGGTTGCTGAAGCAATCCAGAGGGTTTTTGATGCTCGTCCTTAAATTTCAAACACAATAAACATTTTGCAACATACAAAGCGATGTCCTTTTTCATTCTGTTCCACCAGTAGTTCGGCTTAAGGTTTTGATACATTTTGTCACTATCGCTGTGCATCATGTATTTGGAATTGTGAGCTTCGCTCATGATATTTTCACGCAAGTCTCCAACGATTGGTACCCAAATCCTGTTTCCAAGTCTAAGTATACCAACGTCACCCTTGACTAGCGAGTCAATGGTGCCGTTACGTTTTTCATCGGAGATCTTATTTACTTTAATTACTTGAAGTTGGGCGGATTTGATTTGCTCAACTAGATCTACTTGGAGTTCTAGTCTCAAGGCGTCAGCCACAACATTGGCTTTACCTTCATGATAAACAATTTCACAGTCGTAGTCATTCAATGTGTCCATCCAGCGTCTTTGACGCATGTTGAGTTCTTTTTGTTTGAAGATGTGTTTTAAGCTTTTGTGATCGGTATACATGATAAATTTGAATCCATAGAGATAGTGCCTCCATACCTTTAAAGCAAAGATTATGGCGCCTAACTCTAGATCGTGAGTTGTGAAGTCTTTTCATGTACCTTGAGTTGACGAAAAGCGTAAGCGATTACTTTCTTTCGTTGCATTAATACGCATACTAAACCGGAGTGAGACATGTCACTAAAGATAACAAAAACGTCAGTACCTTCTGGCAAGACCAATATAGGTGCATTGGTGAGTTTTTGTTTGAGTATATCAAATGCTTCTTGTTGTTTGGTTTCCCACTCATACTTGATGTTTTTATGAGTTAACGAAGTTAGAGGAACGGCTATACGAGAGAAATGTTCAATGAATCTATGATAATAGCCGGCCAAACCTAAGAAACTTCAGATCTCGGCTGGCGACTTTGAAATCTCCCACTTTGAGATAACTTCAATCTTTGCGGGGTCCACTTGAATTCCATTCACGTTTATGATTGGACCAAGAAATTTTACTTCATGAAGCCAAAGTTCGCATTTTGAGAATTTGGCGTACAACTTCTCGTTCTAAGTAATTCATGAAAGATTTGAAGATGCGAAACATGATCTTCTTTTAACTTAGAATAAATAAGTATGTCGTCGATGGATACGATAACAAATTTATCAAAGTAAGGTTTACAGATTCGATTCATCATGTACATGAACGCGGCTGGGGCATTAGTGAGACCAAACGGCATGACCGTGAAATCATAATGTCCATACCTTGTTCAGAAAGCGGTTTTCAGAATATCTTCGAATTGGACGTTGAGTTGGTGATAACCAGAACGCATATCGATTTTATAGAAATAGCTTCCGCCTTGCAGTTGGTCGAACAGATCTTCAATTCGAGGTAGTGGTTATCGGTTCTTGATGGTTACTTTGTTTAAGGCTCTGTAGTCGATACACATTCGCATAGATCCATCGTTCTTCTTGACAAAGAGAATAGGCCCTCCCCATGGTGATGAACTTGGACAAATAATTCCCTTTTCGAGTAGCTCATCTAATTGCTTCTTCAATTCCTTCATCTCGGTTGGCTCTAGTCAATATGGGGCTTTGGCGATTGGAGCAGTTCCGGGCATAAGATCTATCCTAAATTCGACTTTTCGATTAGGAGGAATACCAGGGAGTTCGTCGGGAAAGACATCGGAAAAGTCAGCGACAATAGGTACGTCCTTTATCTCCTTTGGTTTGGATTCTTTGGTGACCCATGAATGCTAAGCATCCTTGATTTAAACATTTGTTAGCCCTTATCATGGAGATTATGCTAACTTGGCTAGCGTCTTTGTCCCCTTCAATTCGTGTGGTTTGTTTATCAGGTTCTCGAAGTTCAACAGTTTTGCTATTACAAATGATACGGACATGATTGTTGGATAACCAGTCCATACCAGGTACTATATCAAAACCAGCAAGACTCATGGGAAATAATTGAATAGGCAGAACGAACCAGCTAATAAGATTTTTCCGTTTTCTAAGGCTTCAGAGATTCTAACGATTTCGCTACTAGCGGTCTCGGCGCTTAGAGATTTATTTTATTTCGTTAAAGGTTTGTTTAATAGACTACAAAAACTATAATCTATGAAACTTAGGTTGGCACCTGCATCGAATAGAACCTTAGCATACGTGTCGTTGACGAAGAACGTACCGGTGATGGTTTCCGGCATGTCGGACACTTTCTTGGTATCTAAGACGAAAACTCTTGCATTTCCCTTCTTCGTTTCATTGTTTTGTCCACTTCCACCCGCACCACCAGTAGCGGGTTTGTTTTTGGTCACTCAAAGCTAAGGTGTCCCATCTCTTTGCAGTTGTAACACGTCATCGTTTTATTCCAACAATCGGCTGTTGCGTGGCCGGGTTTGTGCCATGAATCACACACGGTTGTCGTAGACGTTTTGAAATGGCATCGGCCTTTGTGGTACTTCTTCAAAATTTTGTGTTGAGTGTGGTTGGAATTGAATCCAGTTTTGCGTTGATCTACACTCTTGCCCCTGAAGCGGGCATTTCCTCCTTTCTTGTGGTCGCTTGACAGCACCACTTTCTTGTCCTCTTCTTTGTTGCGAATCAAACCATTCATCAGATAACCGGAAAACTCCATGGCGCAACCGGAGGTTTAAGACAAGTGAGACCTCACCATGTCGCGGATTTCCCGCGAGAGTCCCCAAATATTTCTTGTGACTTTGCTAGACTCAGGGGTTACCTGCTGGGGCACGAGTCGACAGTACTCGTGAATCTTGGTGTTGTACTCAGGAAGATTGGTTCCTACGACTTTGTGACTAAGAAATTTAGATTGGATTTGATCAGTTTCGTGCATTGGACAGAATTTCACCAGCACCAACTCCTTGAACTCTTTCCACATTTAGCTGGACAGAATTGTTCATGATGAGATTGTTCCACCATTCCAGAGCTTTAGCTTTGAACATTTGCATCGTATATTGAATCATCTCTTGCTCGGTGCACTTGCTGATAATCACAATCGACTCCATCTCCTCCAACCATCTAAGTGTCGCAATGGCGCCCTTGTCGCTATAAAATTCTTTAGGACCAAAGTTTTTAAAATCTTTAAACGAGCAGCTTTCAATCTTAAGTTTCTTAAATTTTTGTTTAATTCCGCCATCAACATTTGACTCATGAACACTTTCTTCGGGGTGAGACGGTTTAGGATGGGATTTTATTGATTTTCGGGAGTTTTCGGTACGAGATTGTTTAGTTTCACTTTTTCTAATTGATTCAGCTCTTACAGCTTTGGCTACCATCTCTTGGATTTGTTTCTTATACTTTTCGGGTGTATGTTCTTGTTTGTTTTGAACACGGTCGCCATCTCTTCGTTGAGAACCTTCCGCTTCATTTTGTTCTTGATTCGATAATCTGAAATGTTTACATTCTTTTCTTTAAACATACTTTAATCATTTATATATTCATATACATTTAGATATATATATATCATTACATTACACATTTATATATATCATTATTTGATATATATTTCCCTATCCTTACTTAGAACGATTATCGTTCTTATTTTTAAACACACATTAACGATTACAAAACACAACCACTTTTGGCTACACCATCAGTTATGTTCTTCTTTTTGTTTCCTTTTTCAGCCACCTTCTTCCTTAACTCATCAGTCTCGTGCAGTGCTCGATCGAGATGTTCTTCTTGGGATTGTGGAATGACGCTTGGATATCCGTATTATGGAGGCGGATTTCGGTATCTCATCATCACAATGTCATAGTGATTCTTTGGATATTGTGACGAGGTAACATCAGACGGATAGTTGTAAAAGGCTTCAGCTGTTGCCTCTTGCTCATGAATCTCATTTGCTTGTTCTTTGATTGAAGGAATTTTGCTTTGATATGGTGGAAAATTTGGCGGAAACTTGTTCTTGACTTCTTGAATGTATTTCATGTAGGGATCTGCAAAACCATAGCTTGGACTCTTGTTGAAGAACGGTTGCACACATCCTTGATTCGGTGGACAGTCACATCTGATGGTTCTTCCCTTGGAGTTGTTATTGCTTCAGTTATCTTCTCATCTGGATCTTCCTCAGGGTCTTCCTCTTCTTCGGGGTATTCCTCTTCTTCCATTAACTTTGCAGTTTCAGCCACCACAGAATGCAGACGATAGCTCTCTCATGGTTGGATGTCTCTCATCTTCGGCCTTTGAGAAGGTTTATTGAGGTGAGAATCAACAGAGTTGTATTCAGAGGTTCCAGTATGCCATCGTCTTTGATCGGATTGGCATTGCATCCATTCGGAAGAGTCGGACTCGGGTTCCAACTTGGGGACTGGATGGTTGATATATTGGAATGTCAGATGGGTGATATGTCGGAATGTCAGACGGATGATACTCCGGAATGCTTAAAAGATGATACTCCGGAATGTTGGTTGGATAGTAACTTGAGGTTCTTGGGGGATCATATCCTTGCATTGGAGGATCACTTGGAAGGTTGATTGGAAATTGTTCGGTACCGGCAAGTAAACCGGTGTGGTTCGTTCTATCGGGTGATCTTGGTTGAAGAAATCTTCATAATAGTCTTCGCTCATGTTGTCCTTCGGAAGGGGTTCGGGGCATCCAGCTTTCCTTGCGTATTATTAATTAATACCTAATTCGCTACGATCGATGGCTCTGATACCAACCTATCACACCCCCATTTACGGCCTGGGCGTGCGAACAACAATTGGTATCCCTTTTGTAATTAAATCAGAGTTACGGGTTTAATGCGGAAATATTAGCGTGGATTATAATATTGATACTTACATATATCAAAAGAAAGGATTATAAAACATCCGTTTAATGATTGTCAAACCACCATTTTCATATATTTTAAAGTTTAACAAAATGACCTGAGCCATCAGATCATCTATTGAGGACTTCGATTCTTCAAGCGCGTCTAACCTTCATTACCTGTAAAACAGTTTGAAAATACGTCAGCAACACATGTTGGTGAATAAGCTGACGCATAAAACATTTTATTTACTTAATTACCCCACGAGACATATCTTAGATCCGACCCATCCTGGCTTAGGAATAATCAAGTTAAAAACAAAACACAATTATAAACTTAAGCTCTACTCGAACCGCTCAGCAAACACCGCAGCGTTCGAGATTACTTAGCTACCATCAATATACAAATAATTACCCTCTCTCAGACATAACTTAGGTCCGGCCCATCGTGGTGGAGGCTTATAACAAGGTGTGGCGCGGTGTGCCCACCGTTTACCACATATGCAAGGATCCAAACAAAAGTACATGACAGTCTGAGGGCCAACGATTACTTTTGCTTATAATGTTTTAGAGATACGTAATCTCATGTAATCAACTTGTTTGACTCGATCAATACAAGTTTATAAAAGTTGGGCTTATTCACCTTTTCAAATGACCAGCTTCACTTCACTGATCGGTGTTTCTTGTTATCTCGGACCTATAGTACGAGTATAACCTTTTATTAATACCAGATCTTTAATCTGGCTTAAGACCTTTAGTCTCTTTTGTATAATCTTTACCTCGGTTATATTTTCTTTTTAAACCTTTAGTTTAAGCTACTTTTCTTTCTTTTACAAGTTAAACCTTTAGTTTTTACTTGTTTACTATTCTTAAACACTACGTTTCTTCTTCTTGAAGAAACGTATACTTTATTATTATCTAAAATCATTTAAATAATAATTGTACTTTATTTATAACAAAGAATTATATTTATATCTTTATCTGTATATATTTTCTTTGTTTTACTTTATTTACTTTATACTTTTGTTTATTTTCGAGGTATCGCGTATATCCTCGACTTAGGGTATTAAGCCTTTTAATATTTTATAATATCGTATTCGGGCATTATCCCTACCTTTATTGGCTTATATTTTCCCTAGACACTCGACCAGCACTTCGACGCCTTTATGTTTCTTGAGCTTCCCTTGATCAACACTTTCTTCGGCAAGCAAATTGAGGCACGCAGATCTTCACAACTTGTTGGCACGCACTTCGAGGCGGGTCGTTTGGGTCGGCATACACTTCAAGACATCATCATCAGAATCGGCACGGTTTATGAGATACCGATGGTTTTATGGCACGGATTACGAGGAGGGTTGGCACGTTTATCGAGGTAGAGTGAGGGTGGGATTTTTAGAAAGAGAAAGTGAGATATCAAATTTTATGTGATCAGTGAAAGGGCTGGAGACCTCTATTTATAGGCTGATCTCAGGACCCATCGCGATACGCGATGGGTCAGTAGCACAGTCGTCGCGTATTGCGACGTAGGTGTGATGACTCACCAATAGCTTTGCCACGTGGCGGACGCGGTGCCACGTGGTGACACGTGGCAAACGTTGTGCCACGTGGGGAGACGTGGCAAGACATGTGTCCCGCTGTCAGACCACGTCATCACGATACGCGATGTCGTTGAGTCTATGGCCGTCGCGTATCGCAATCGGGCAATAAGGCAGATTTTTCATTTTTGACCTTCGACTTTGGAATTTAGCATTTTTGATCCGTTATTTTCACGATGTTACAGTAATTAAGATGGGATTATGTACTCTTACATGATATTTAACAGTTAGGCATCTTGGCGCCCTCGTTGATTCAACATGGTGAAGTGTGAGGTCTCACCCAAACTTACTGTGTGTTTGATTGGACCACTTTGATTCGAGATCGAGAAAAATAATGATTGAATGCCATGTGAGGTTGAATCTGATCCATATCTCAATGTTCAATTGATGTCTTATACATAACGGGTAGATGACAACGATTACCATAAACTCATTATCTTTTAATAGTGTATTCCAAGATGTTTTGGTTAATGATTTAAAAGTGTCATACCTTATTAGGGACAACCATGTGTAACTAGAGCACCGCTTGTTGTCAGCGTTAATTAACTTAATCAAATGCCTTCGAAGTGGGAGACTGTTTAAAAAAATGGACTGGTTCAAATAAGTTAACTCGACCGACCAAGCTATGACCGGGAAGAGTTACACCTTGGGCAACAAACTAAAATCCGCTTACATTGTTTAACCTGTAAATAATGAATATAACTATGAAGGAATTGTTATTTATAATAGTTGTAAATAGTATAATTTATTTACCAAGTAATTAACTTGTTTAGGCTTTAAACGAGTTAGACTTTGAAGACCCGGTTAGAATTTAATAGTTATATACTTATATATTTAATAACCTTAAAAAGGCTAATCTTGTAGAACAAGACAGCAGCCGACCACCAAGCTACAAAGAAAGTGGAGCATTAGCTCCATTTGAATTGTTGGGTTTTTTTCACGTAAAGCAAACCGACCGACAACCTCCGTTTAAAGTCGAACAGCACCACCGCAGCACCACCACTGTCGACGTTCCCCGAGTAGCAGTTTGCTGTTCTTGTTGATCGCTGCTGCTAGTTGGAAACCGCCACTACTACTGTCAAAGTACGTCGCCGCCGCAGTCTGGTTACTTGTTTGGTAACTAGCTTCGTTTGTTGTACCTTGGTGTCTCAACCGTTTATTCATTAACCAAGGTAAAATTAAATATTTACGTTTGATTTTTATTTATTTGGTTGTTAAGATTTGTACTCGTATTGTCTGTAACCGAATCCTGTATGGTTTCATAAAGTGATGATTACTCGTTTATTTATTCCGATGTGTTCATAATAACTATAATGAGATTAATAATTATGAAACTATTAATAAAATTAGGATTAATCGTTATACCGTTAACTAGTTACCACTGAAACTCAACAATAACATGAGCAAAGAATTACACATGACATTATTATAACATGGGAATCTAAACCTTAAACAAAAGCAGAGAATTCCCTAATGTCAGTTACAAATTCATCAATCATGAGAAGTTTTTATTTCTATTAACATGAATTCACAAAAATACAGAGTATAAAGTTTAAAACAAGAACATAATATAATAAAGATGAGTTTTGATACATCAATTCGATAGAAATGTAGCGGCCAACATGATTGCATCACGTTAACAAAATCAACTTTGAAACCCTATATCGTTACAAATAATATTAAGAAATTCAGCCATGAGTGAGTAACCGTAAAATGAAATTATAAGGAATCGAGAATTAAAAGAATAGTTCATCACTCAATTCATCATTCAATTTATAATTGCAGCATAAAATTCCTTATTTAATTGATTACATAACCGTTCAGTTGAGGTGATTAATTGCAATTTAACGTCTCGGGAGAGTGGGATTTAGCATCGCCTGAGATTATTTGGAAGGTCACGGTGGTGAATGCAACCTGACTGTTGAGGTGATTAAACGTTCTGCTTTTTAATTACCCTAGTTTGCAGTTGGCATGCATGAATGAGAGACAGAATGAAATGGACCATTATGATGGAATAAAAAAAATGTGTTTGGTTGGTCAATGAATGGAATCACCCATTACTATGTCCATTTCATTTCCTATAAAACACCCCAATATTATTTCATCCACCCCCTCCCCCCTGTTTTTATCATTCCATCTCTCTTTCACGTTATATCGCATCCATCACCCTCCCAACATCACTACCCATTGCCCTCTCACCACCACCACCACCCGCCTCCGCCAACCGTCACGACCACTCACCTCCGCTGCCGCTACCAACCATAACTCTCGACCATCACCAACATTGCCCGCCACCCGCCACTTACCACCCCCACCGTCACTACTACCCACTATCACCACCACCTTCCACCACCAACAATCGCTCCCGCCCGTCGCCGCCACCGCCCACCACCGCCACTACCGACCACCATCCTCCCACCGCCACTCACTACCATTTTTATTTTATTCCGACCTTCTCTAGCTTACCAAAAAATAAAAACTAATAATTCATGTCATTCTCACACGGTAACAAACACATGTCAATGGAATGGCAATGACTCATTCCCTTACCTCGTCCATGCCCTTTCATTGTCCATTTCATTATCCCATACCAAACTGACGGGAGATACCATGGAAAGACACCAGAGGTTAGAGTGTCGGAGCCAGAAATTGCAGAGGAGCAGGATCCGAAGCGGTGGCTGCTACAAGAATGGAATATTCCATAGCATTCGCTTCTAAAAGAATTTGAACTAATTGTGCCACAGTTGAGCGTTTCTATCCTTTTCCTTAGCTACTAGGAGAGTCGCTAGCTTGCTTGCATTCTATTCTATAAACGGAGCGGCTTTTAATTTTAGCGGCATCTCCATCATTAAATTTTTACAGTGTCTTAAAAGTGTAAAATGACCATTATGTCCATCCAAAATGTTTTATAAGTAATATAGATATAGATTAGTGTATTACTATATATATTTAAGCTTTGCTTCTTGATTCTCGATACCTATACGCAGATGCATTGTTAAATGTACAAGATCGATAATCGACATGAATTACGCGTGTTGTGTCGTTTAAGCAGGTTTAATGATCGTAACGTGCATTCTGGTGTAGGTTACACATGTTCAATCTTCAGTTACACGTGTACTAGCTTTGCACGATCTACACGTCCAATTTCAGGTTGCGTCTGCACCTTCATCAGGTAATGCATGTACCGAAATTGGTTATGCATTCATTGTCGGGTTGCGCACGCACTCCTTCGCCAGGGGCAGAGCTATTGTTTCGGCAAAGGAGAGCAGCCGCCCCCTTGGGAAAAAGTTTTAGTGTTATACATGCGTGAAAATTTCGGGCACCCCCCCCCCCCCCCGGTTCATAAAATTTTACGACTGCCCCACTTGAAAATTTTTAAACCAACCTAAGAAGAGACTTGTGGAGGTGCATACTTAAATAAAGGGCATAAGATTTTTTTTCTGACGACTAGTGCTATTGGTTGTTGGCTAACTTTATTGAGAGAGAAAATGAGTGAAAAATAAATAAATAAGTTAAATAACTAATTTTAAATTGCTGTTGAGTTTTTATTAAGTGAAAATAAAAATCTTTAGTAGAAGCCTACTAGCATTAGACCCTATAGATGCATTTGGGAGGAACAATTGTCACACTTAACAAGAAACTAGGTTGGGATTATATATCAAGTAAAATTGTTATTTATTATTGTTTTTTATTTGTTTGCTTACTTTTTTAAGTTTTATTTTGTCATAATTCAAAGTTATTATTATCATAATTCAAGGCATGCATAATTTATGTTTTACATAATACGCATGTAGGTATTCATTACATCATATAGAAGGGTCTTTTGAGTGTATAGAATATATACATAAACTAATTACAAAAGGTTGTTGGTGGTCCTTTTAACATGTTAGTCGTAGAAGGTTACTATCTGCTGCCACAGCTTGCGAACCTGAAATAGTCAAACATGGCCATTCTGACTAATGTGTTCTTCTTAGCAACATGCTCAATTTGATTTATCATTTTTCATAGTTAACTATTTGACCAAATTCTTTTTAACAAATGGACAACTTTAAATTTGTTAAAAGGTACGAAGAATCTTGTGCACCTAATAAGTGAAAGGTGTTTTGAAAGTAATGCGTATGTCATAAGTAAAGTTGTGTGCATTGATTTGAAAAGAAACATTTGCAACTACCTGGCTAGTTCAGATTCTTTATTCAAGTTTGTGACTTTTTAGCCATTTTTTTTTGTTAAAACCATGGTTGCTCGTTCACAGGGGGCACTACTAGAAAATATACCTTTAATGACACGACAACTATGACACACGGATTTTATGACGTGTAAAAATTGCGTGTTATAAAAAAATGTCTATATCAATCAATCAATCAATCATACCCAGTAAAATCCCACCGACAGCAAAGCTATAAGTAGGGTCTGGGAAGGGTGGGATGTAGGCACACCGTACCTCTATCCAAAGGAATAAAGAGGTGGCTTCCAGAGAGACCCTCGGCTCTAAGTACATGTGTATGAAGCAAAATAAAGGAAATCAAAGTTTAACAGCTATATAAAAACTACTGCTAATTATAATAATATTAATAATAAGATCACAGTTTAACAGCTATATAAAAGCTAATAATAATTATAATAATAATAATAATATATGTAAGGGAAATACCATTATGGTATGTGACCTAAATAAGTTAAGTCTAAGCCCTAAGGTATTCAATTCTCTCTAAAAATCCTTAACTTTAATTCTACTTCTCCACGAATTCCTATCCTCAACCATGTCCTCTGAGAGGTTTAGGTCTATCAAATCATGCCTAATCCTCTCATCCCAAGTCAATTTCGGTCGTCCTCTACCCCTCCTCCCCTCTATAGTAATGTTGTCTACGGATCTAACAGGATTCGTCGTCAGTCTTCTCTTTACATGTCCAAACCATCTCAATCTCCACTCTCTTATCTTGTCTGCTATGTTCGCCACCCCTAATCTCTCGCGAAACATAACGTTTCTTATTCGGTCTAGCCTTGTGTGCCCACACATCCAACATAGCATTCTCATTTCTGCTACCTCCATCTTCCGCACTTGTGCCTTCTTGATGGCCCAACAATCTGTTCCATATAGCATTGCAGGTCTAACTGCCACCCTATAGAATTTTCCCTTTAGTTTAGTCGGGAAACTCTTGTCGCACAATATACCTGTGGCTGCTTTCCATCTACACCATCCTACCTGAACTCGGTGGGTCACATCACTGTCTAATTCCCCATCGCTCTGTACAAAAGATCCTAAATACTTGAATTTCTTTACCTGCGGGACCACCTGCCCTTCAATTGTGATCTGTGCGTCTTCATTGTCGTTTATCCCACCAAAATCACAGTGGAGGTACTCCGTCTTAGATCGGCTAATCTTTAAACCTTTTGTCTCTAAGGTTGTTCGCCACTCCTCAAGCCTCATGTTTAGATCTTGTTTTTTCTCAGCAAGTAACACAATATCGTCTGCGAACATCATGCACCACGGGAGAGTCCCCTGAATCGACTTTGACAGCTCATCCAAGACTACTGCAAAGAGAAACGGGCTCAACGCTGACCCCTGGTGAAGACCTACCTCTACAGGAAAGAAATCAGTATCCCCCACTGGCGCACGGACACTTGTTTCACTCCTGGTATACATATCCATAATTATCTCTATGTATTTCCTGGGCACTCTTCTACCCTCCAAGCACTCCCAGAGCACCTGTCGTGGCACTCTTCTATCCATAATTATAAAAAAATGTCTATCTTCTATAAAATTTCAGGAAAGGATGGCACGTTTTGTGTGGGTCATCTTTTAATAACAAAAAAATTCGGAATACACTTTTAAGTATGCGTGTCGTCTCTGGGTGTCACTTTATAATTTCTAAACCTCGCACCCTAATAAGGCCCCAATTCCTTTAGAGCTAGGGTTATGACGATTTCAAGCCAATTTCTTCACGTAGAGGCGATTTCTTCCATCGATTCAACAATTCCTTCACGCAGAGCCGTTACGGGGATTTCTTCACAAACACATACCTAGTTATTTGCTTGATTACGAATTCAAAGCACACGCAGGTATAATTTTGTGTTTATTGCAATAATGTGAGTGTATATTTTAATAAATATTGTAATAAGCTGTATGAGTGAAATTGGGAACCCTAGGTCTAATCTGTGTAGAACGTAACAATATGATATTTTATTTCAACGATTTTTGTTTTAGTTTTCAAATACTAGATGTTAATTTTGTTGTTTCAAGCTTGAAATTAGGAATTACTGCGTTTTTTTTCCATTTTTAGGTTTTGAAATTTGAAGCGTTAATTGAGGAATGAATAATCTTACGAGCTTGCTGTAATTGTGTGTGAATTTGGTTAAAATTAGGGTTTAGTTTTAGAGAGTGGGCAATACATTCAAATTTTGGTTTATTATTGTGAATTTTGGGGAGAATTCATAAGCATGTTGACAATTTTATGAAAATTTGGGTGGCAATTGGTCTGGTTCGGTTTGAATGGATGAGGAAGATAAACAGTGAGTGAAATTGTGTAAAGTGTTTGCAACTTTTATCATTCTTAATGTCAGTTATGATTATTTTATTATGCTTTTTTAATACTTTTAGTTTAGTTAGTTTCAACCTCTAGGTTTAGGGATCTAAGATCACGTATTGCGAATGATACCGTCATATTACCGGTACCAAAACATCTTTGAACTATAGATTTTGGAAAAATGGACAAATGTTGAAGTGGTGATGTTCGATAGATGTTATAAACATGATGCATATGCTTTGGTTTACTGCAACAAGCTGCATCATTTTTATCTGAGTTAGAGCAATCACCACCGAAGGAAGTATTAAAATCCATACATTTTTGTTATAGAAAGAGGGAGGGTATTTGTGAAATGGGAATAAAGGCCACTCGGATCAAGTTAACATAATAGTTAATGTTCTTTTATCTTTAGAAAATTATTAGCTAGAAGCAGAATCTGTTTCTTTCTTTCTTTCTTTCTTGTTATTGTTGTTGTTGCTGTAGATAGAAAAGTCTTATTTCGATTTACCAATCAATCAATCAATTCAATTCATTAAGGTGGGGTTCTTTTCTTTTAATAAATTATTATTATTGTTCTTAATTCTTCGATCTATTATTATTAATATTATACGGGGCTTCGTTTCAATTCAACTCAATTGAATTTAAAATAACTCAATGAATCAATCGATTCTTCTTCGTGATTTGGAATTTGCAGACATTTTATTA